>NW_027115338.1:878516-879293 GCF_000696795.3 Halyomorpha halys | reverse complement strand
CATCTTATACGCCGCAATGCAATAACTTGATTACATACGTTATAAGTTTTATTAATTATACATATATCTCCTAATACATATTAAATTTGCATACACCTCAGTAATGACTCATAATAAAACTGAAAGTTGAATTTTAAAAAGTATTACTTTATAAACAAATTATGTGGATTTTGATGTATTACAATAGTATAGTATATACTTATAAAGCACCTGTAAGTATACAGGCCCCTATAAAATATATTTTTTTATCCCGGGGATTGACAATACATGAAAAGTTTAAGAGCCTTAAGAAGTAGGCTTTATACAAGTTTTAAAACTGTTACATACAGCAATACGTTCTAATACTTCGATCTGTAGAAGATATATTTTTCGGCAATTAATCAAAAGCTATGTCACACAGATTTGTGAATTTGGTAGAATAAGATAGGGAAACCGAGACTCTGCAAAACTGAACCAAAGAAAGATGATCTGTAAATCCTTAAAATAATGGTTTATTTTGTAGTTTTATTATAACTTTATTTTAATTATATTATTCATTTATATCATGTGCAGGCTCTACCCTTACTCCCCACCATAACACATCTGATCTCCCCAAAAGTGATAAATGCTGCCACCTGTATCTTCCCCCCCCCCCCCCCCCAAAAAAAAAAACCACCCCCCGGAAAAAAAAAAAAAAAAAAATTGAGTTCTTAACAGTAGGTTACACCGTTATTTATTTATTTTTAATTAAGTTAAAAAGGGAGAAATTAGAATAAGAGATAACCAATCTGCCTAGTG
>NW_027115338.1:867034-876996 GCF_000696795.3 Halyomorpha halys | reverse complement strand
ATCATGGATTGATTGGTACGCTGTGTATTGTAGCAACCTAATGTATTTGGGCAGCATGGCTACATAAAGCAAAGCATTTCTCGTGTTATATTCAGTGAGATTCAAATAATATATAATAAAATCTTGGTTCTCTAGATCCCACGGTCTATTATTTAAATGTAGTAATATATCCTAGCCCTTATCATTTTCAAGGTAATATAATAATACATAGCAAAAATCGACTTTATTACCTGTTGTGTAACAATTTTTCAACAGATAAATATTATTATTTATACGTTACCACTTTTATTTCCTTAAGAGTAAGTAACGGGTTTTGATGCGTGGGAGTAGAAGGGTACTGGAAGGGATAAAATGTAAACTTCATCATTTCTCCCTTTACATCTAGAAAATTAATGTGTTTGATGAAAGATGTATCCTCAACAAAATTGAAGTATATTAAATTTTAATATAAATAAAGTAGTAATTTCTTTTTCTAAGCCATGTAGTCTCCAGGCTATAAAAGGAAAGGGTATTAATTCAGCCATATTAGATATTTAACACTGACATTAAAAAAATAAAACAGCAAACCGTTGCATATTGTTTAGTAACCAGTACCAAACATGATATGATTCGTACAAATAAGAAACGTTCCTCAGGTTTGTGTTTGATCTAGGAATGAATTGGTTGAGGTAAATAGTGTGTGGTTTATTGTCTTACATTTGCTGGCTTATTTCTAAAACGGAATATTGCGTTTTGTTAAATAAGTTCTATACTAAATTAATGTAGATTACATTTCCAACAAGAGTAGTTTATAATTTCTTTTAATCAGTAATATATTATAAAATATTTTGGAAAAAAAAATATATGATCACTTTAGAATGAAATTTAATGTACTTTTACGTAAATTAGATTTCTTTTCACAAAGTTAAATTTTTCTTTAGATCCCTTATATCCTAAACCCTAGTGGACTTTTTCGAAAGTAATTTACTGATGTAATTCAACAATTCAAAATAGGTTACTGGTAAGTTTTTTAATATTAGGGTAAGATGCCTGCCTACTCTAATTGGACTAATATCCCCCTCCTCATATCTCACACTACATGGACTAAATCTACATGTTTTAGAAGAAAACGTCATATAGCCATATTGGTAGCCAATTTGATAAACTTCCATTTTGTTAACGATAAATTATTCATCAAACTAAGGAGTTTTGGAGATATAAACGAGAAACTGATGGGTTTATCTTCACACACCCAAAACCAAACCCCGAAGCACAGCTGCACAAGACATTATGACGTAACGTTCTGGTGGTTTAGTTCCATACTCAACAACATAGGGTATTTATTTTTATTTTATATCATGGTTAAATATCTAATTTGACAGGATTAAATGTGTTTTGGGAAGAGCACTATAAATAATTTATCATTCGCAAGAATGTAAAGATATAAATTATATTATGTACTACGGAAAACCGATGAGCTTAACTTATTAGAAAAGAAAGATCGTTACCAAAATAGTTTCTTAGTTTCAGAGTTCTATTGAATTCAAACTATATTGTTAAAACAATTACCTCGAAAAGGTATAACATGCTTCATCATTGTGTACTCTTCCGGTGAATGAATGAGGAACTTTCCTGAGGCACGGAAACAAGCTATAATATTCACGCTTGTGAAACACGCAAAGACAGGCAACGACCCTGTACATTAACGCTAAATGAGCTTGTTACCCATGATCGAAAATTTGGATAGATTCGTGTCTAGTTTATTCCCAAGCACTCCTTTCAAGCTTCCAAGCTCTGATGGCTAAGAGTTATCCAAAGGTGTGTTCATAATTCTTCTATACTATCTAATTTATACTTTTAAATATTAAATTTTTTTTATTACTCGGTATTTTTTATTATTGTCATATTTTATATAAGAATTATGCATCTTTAGACTTATTTTACATTCTTCTCTAGGCTTCAAGGTTTTCGACCAACAACTAATCCTTTTGCATTATTGTTTATACTTATATATTTGAATATTGTTTTATACTTTGTTTGTTGTTTTTTATTCCTTCTTTTTTAATTTTTTTTTGTTTATTATTTACCATTGTTTGTTCCCTTACCACTGATTTTTTCAAATAAAGTTATATCATCAGCAACTTTACAAATCAATAAAAATATTTTTTTTAAAAATATCAAAATAAAACCTAAATCATCAATTGCAATAATATCTGACAAAATAAAAAAAATAAATCCAATTAGAATTTAGGAAAATAGAAGTAACACCATGCAACACAATGGAATAATTTTTAAATAGAAAATTGATGATAACTCATAATTGGAACATTGGAAATAACTTATCCATAATGGAATATAAAAACAAATATAACTGGAATTGATTTTAAATAATTATTTACTCTTTACATTAAAGCAACAAAGAATTTATTGTTATTTAGTGTGACTCAAATTCTTGTTCACTGAAGCATTGTAATATGTCTCAGGTTGTAGGTTCTATATTATCAATATGTGAATAAAACAAGGGGAAAGTCAAATATGTAAATGTTTAAAAAGATTATTCAGGAAAATCGTAATATTGATTTTGTATTGAAAAAACACTAAAAAATTCAATTGTGCTCTGAGAAATAAGAAATCTTGTTCAGAAAAATCAAAATTTGGATTTTATACAAACTGCCAGACTTAATATTTTGGGATTGAATAGCGCTTTTGAAAACTGTTAATATAAAAAAATGAATTGTAGCAATAACATGACAACAATAAATGCAATTAGAGCTTCTAAAAAATAGAAGTGAAACGAGGGAAGACAATGAAATAATTTTGGAATAGAAAATTGATAATTAATAAATTAAAATAATGTAAAAACTCCTAAATAATGGAACATAAGTAAAACTATAAAACAGAAATTTTCAACAATTATTATTATTGTTGGTTATTAACCATGTTAACCATTTTTCATTACTAACTATACTGCATTAAATAAAGACTGTTGTTGAATTTACCGTTTAACAACAAATTAAAACTCAATAGGTAATTTTTTTTCTGACCACTCTGTACGTACTTATAAATATAAATGATCCCTTGAGTGCTTCTCAACACTTCGTACACTTCTCTGTAATGAATTTCTCACTGGATAAATGCCATTCGCTGGAAATTCTGGTTAATAATTTTTTACTGTACCATCTAACATGTATCTAGCGGACAATTCAAGTAAATACTTTTTTCAGTAGCTTAGTTTTTCACAGTATTTGATCTCTCTATAACAAAAAAACCTAACAACGAAAAGATTTTTTAGTGGTTATGCCTTTGGTCATGCTAATTGTCTTCCAACTAATTTGCGATTTATTTAATTTTTGTTTCAAGATTTATTTTTACTTCCATAAAAGTACCCCGTGGGTGATCTTCATGATGGATCAATGTCCTGTTCTGTTCGCGTATCGTTATAACAAAATATTTAACTAGGTGATGTCAATCCGTGGGAAAAGAGTAGTGTATGCGAACTTGCTGCATGATTCGAAATTAAAAAACCTAACTGTATACTTATTTGTTTACATAAATAAAAGTTATCTACAACATACATTTGTAACTTTATTTACTATTTTTTTGGTACTGTGCATATTAATTTAATAAACATGTACAAATATAAAATTGTAATTTTCTCCTCAAAAATCTGTTTTTCTATCTAAACTTCCCTTTTTGTTGAAACTTTCTAAGGTACAAAGTATCATTTCTGTAGCCCCGTTTTAGTAATGATGTTTTATTATACTAAATTGCTACACATAAATGATTATTAGTTTGACAAAGGGTTCATCATTATTTTAAAATAAAAAAATAACTCTTTTAACTGCATTCTTTTATGACACATTTTCCTTCACTGACACAGTTTTTCAGCCTTTTTGGACTATACAATCCAACACTGTCGATCGCAATAGACCTCAGAGATCAGATAAGTTGTAAATATATCTAGATCTAGATAGGGATATGTCCTGGGAATTTCTTCCTCGATCTATTCTTAATAACAGTGAATCGAGATCATTCAGGGTGATGTCCATGGGAACTTGCTTGTTGTGCTATTTTAAGATATATTTACTATTAATATTAATCTGATTATAATTAATGTTTAATAAATCATTAATTTTGTTGTAATTTGTTAATGCTGCTTAATTTTTTGTCGACTTACAGTTGTAAGCAATAGCATAGACAATAACATAGCATGTTAGTAAAATATAATCTTAAATTATATTTAGAATATATATTCATTGAAAAATTATGTTTTTTTACTCCTTAAAAACTTTATTTGACTCCTAGTTTAAAAAACAATTTTGGTAAATTTACACTTGGCAATTTGGCAAACGTACATCACAGATCCAGTTTACAGTCGATGAGATTCCTTATTGAATTAAGAGAAATCGGTGGGGTGTAAAAAATATAAAGTTGAAGAATTACAATATACATTAATCGTCTATACATGTTTAAAAATCAAATTTGTAAGCAGTTTTTGTCTTCATTAGGGATAGATATTACTATTTAATTGACCGCTTAAATTTAATCCTATATTTTTATCCAAATTTCGAATACTATATTAATGAAAATAATTACCGTTTGTTTTTACTTCAATTTAACTATCCATCGATATTTCATAATAATGTATGCTACTGTGGGAAGTGTTCTATTATGTCAGGTGAATGTAGAATGTTGATGTTGAACACACAAGTATGTTGAATAGCCTGGCGTCGGATCAAAAGCTTCTGCAAAACCTTTTTCTGTTCCTTTGTGCCCATTGTTTAATGCTTATTTACCAGGTTTGTATGAAAACGTTTTGTCTAAAAAAACACCACTACAAGAAGTTGTAAGAAAAAGTAATACAAGTGGTGTATATTGGGCTAAATTTAATTCTTAAGATAAGAAAATTGAAAAAATTAAAATAACATTTTTATACTAAATTTTCATTAGAATACAACAATAAATGGGAAAGAAAAAGAATGTAATCTATTAACTTCTAGATTATATTGGATAATCTACAATAGAAAATTATCTATAATTAGTATTTTATAAATGGTTGGCTTAACAATAAAATATTGAGTCTCTCAAGCATAAATACATAACTAACAAATTAATTTTTCATAAATATGAGTTTAATCAAGGCCTGGACCTCATAAATGTATTCTACCGATTGCACAACTCACTTCACTAGTCAAAATATATTAACCCCTTAACGCACAGTTAATGTAAAAAAACACAATTTACAACATTTCCTTGGCAACAAAATAAATTAACAATAACTATTTTTATTCTAATAATAACAATATTATTTGTAATTAAGCTCCCTATGTAAGCATAGGCAAAAGCTATATATAGAGGATTATAACAGAGAATAAATCATTGTTATTTTTTTTATTATTATCACATTGTTATTTTCAATTCCCAATTATATTCGGGTGTGAAAAAATATAGCAGCATAAAATACAACGCCACTCCAGTTATCTCGGATGTGTGCACAGATTGGCCTGTTAAGCACGCCCGAATAAACAGGAGCGTACAAATTAAGGGGTTAACGAAATACAGATCACTACTCGTAGGCTGGGTTTAAATCGAATAGTTGACTGGTAAATTAATAACTGTTACCTGAGATATTCGGAGCCTCTATAATAATTTCGGATGGTAATATAATATTATATTACTCTATATTATAAAGAGTTAGTTGAAAGACGTAAAAAAAATCTATTGAGAAGCATTCATTATTGTACTCCACGGCATGCCAATTAACATGATACAGTAATTGTTAGCATTAACCGAAAACCGGACTACAAAAATTGGATAAATCACAAAACGAATTAAATAAATGTACTTTGACCGTAAATACAAGGAATGTTTGAAGAAAAAGAAATTTTGTCCTATATTTCTTTACTTTGTAAGTAAGTGACATCGGATTAGTCACAACATTATCCGATAACAAATCACTTACTGACTTGTTAATTTTTTACTCTAAATACTGTTCAACACTGAAAAAATAAGTTTGTTTTTTTCCAATTTTCAGCTGCAGGCTGAAGTCGACGGAGGGATATTTTTCAAGGCTAAAAGGAATGGAATTTTAATTTATTAGAAACAGGCTCTGCGTATATTTTCATTTTACAAAACACCTTAAGTAAAGGGATCCATCCAACCAATGATGGGTGAAGCTGTTGGTGGTGTAGAAGGGGGAGAGGAGAGAGGGTAGGGGAGGAGAGTGGAACAGGGTGTGTGAGATGAAGAGAGTACGAGAAAAGAACGAAGAGGAAAGAAATTGGACCTCAAAGCATTTCCTTCTTTTTGCACCAGGTGGAAAAACAACGAATATTGTTGATGAAAAGAAAAATACCTAATGAAATATATCTCTTAGATATTTCTTTTTCTATTACTCACACAGTATATTTTTTAAACGAAATGTTATTTTTTAATATCAGTAAGCATAAAAAATTAAGCAATTAATTATATAGTTGAAGTTTTTATATCGAAAAATTGGTTGAGGTGATGCTGGCGGTCAACAGAATAAGTCATTGTAAATATAGTGCAAGAATTTAAGCAAATAAAATAGGCTAAATTTTAAAACGTAATTGATAGTTGTACCTTGCACATATTAAGTTTTGGACGTGAAATGTTTTAATTAAACACTCTAGTGGCCAATGGTCTATTTGGAGCAAAACAGAGAACGAATAACTACGAATTTTAAATAGGTAATTTTCTTTTTTTAATTTAATTAAAACTATCATGCTAATTATTCTCATAAGGATAACTAAGTAAGCTGTATACAGACCTTAAGATATACAGGGTTTCAAATTGAACTAACCATTTATTAAGTCATGCATCCTCTGATTGTTGAAATTGGTACATACTCAAGTAAATTGGTACATTAAAAGTAAACATATTAAAAACTTTATGGCTGAGCCAGAATAGTTCAATGTTGTTATAATTCAAAGCAGAGAACTTAATTTCTCGCACTATATTTGTCTTTGTATTATTATTGTATTGCGTTTATTTAGTTTGTAAAAAACCTACATAAGTTCCATATGTCAAAAGAAGATGGCTTCGAGACCTTTCAAATGGAAATATTATTAGCGTGCTACCAATCTAGGTAGTTTATCTACATGTCTGTTTTATTCTATTATGATCTAATATCAAATTTACTAGATGCATTTTCATGTAAATACTGTTGGAAATATCAATAAATAATTTTTTAAAATACAAAAAAAAAGTTTTTTTAAAGTTCAGTTTTAATTTAATTAACGAGTTACTTTTATGGTACATTTACCTGTTAAAATATTTCATCTAATACCTAAAGAGGTCACTCTTATCTACTTGCTATACCTACCTAAACTAGAACATTTGATAACAGTGAAATCCGAAATACTGAACTTCTTACTGATAAAGGGTGCATAGACATTCATTTTTAAATAGAAAAAGCACATGATTACCTAAATCCATTACAAGACCGGAATAGGTTAGGAAATTAAGATTCAGAGGTCGACCTCTCGTACTCATAGAAAATGTTCTGCAAAGTCGTGCCTTCCAAGTTAGGATAGGCACTCATCTCTTCTCAGTAAACGTAATGACTAAAAAAATACCTCATACTCAGTATAAATCAACACGGAAGTGAGCTGTACTCTTTTTGCTATTGGCAACAGAGCTATAAATATGATTCCTAAATCTATAAAAACTTTTTGATTTGTTAATAACTTAGCCTTCTTACTGCCTTTCACCAATTTAAATTGGGTGAAAGGCATAATACAGAACTGTTAAATACATTTGAAACTATGATCCTTACAATCCGGTATACAATTTTCAAAAGAAAGGAACCTTTTTTTGGATTAATTTTAATTCTATTCATGTCTGGAAAAATCTTATCTGGTGGTTACAGGATGAATCCCTCAAAAGACTAAATATTCTTCAGGTCATGGGGAGCCGGCAGATCAAGCATGCTTAAAGTGTATACCTGTTTGGTATGATTCAAATTAGAATGTAGCAGTTGTTTTTATGCATCAGTTAAACTTAAACAGCTTTCTTCCTTAAACATTGAAAATTTCCAGTAGTTGAAAACAACAACAACCTATGAATTTAATTGCCCACTATGGAACTTAAAACTGCCCATACTAGACTTAACGCTTAAGGAATACAGAAACATGGAACCACAGCATGTATGTATTATCAATTACAGCCATATGCAATATATACATCTCAAAATATAAAATACAAAGTAAAGAAATCTGGGCCTAGATTTGGGAAACCACCGAAGAAAATGTTAAAAAATAAATTAAACTGTAAAGGAAAAAGAGAAGAAGTCATCATCACTAAATAGACCATTGGCCACACGAATGTCTAATTAAGACATTTCAAGTCCAAAATGTAATATGTGCAAGGTGCAACTACCTGCCACGTTTTAAAATGTTGCCCACGATGTGACAGCTTTTTTCAAACTGCATTAAGTAAAAGAATCTGCCATAGATGAAACACAAACCTTGAAAAATATAAATATTTTTTAAATCAATATTTTCAACACTTTGAAAACTAGAGTAATATGTATGAAGGGCATTAAAGAACCAAGCAGTTGAGTGTCTATAAGGCCTAACCTAACCATTATTAAGAAGGCAAAATATGAATGCTATCAATCAAAGACTAGAAAATGCAAAGAAAGAATTTCAAGTTATTAGATAATGTCGTTCAAAGTAAGGTTTTCGAGACTAGAATCACATTAGATTAATTAGATTAATCTATAAATTAATAATACATTTCTTTTACAGGTTTATAAGATGAGCTTGGACCTATTTTCTTTTAACTCAAACTCAATATCCTAAAAAGTTAATCTCTATTTGTACTAAATTACAGCATCATTGGACGATTAAAATTATTCAATTATTTAGTTTACATTTTTTTAATTATGCCAGCTGAAAGGCAATTATGCTTGTTTTGTCTGCTAATGGAAAAAGGTAGACTCTCTTCTAGGTAAACTTTTTCGATAGACAACGAAAAATCAAGTTTGTTTTAATCTGCAATACAGATTATTAGATGGCGATAAAATTACAACAGCTGTGATGAAAGTGGTAGCTAATTTCATATACTATTACACCATTTAAAAAACTTCACATGGTGAATTCTAAGAAAGTTTTTAAACAAACATTCTTTTTCCGTCCTACCAACTCAATTGTAATTTAAAAAGATTCTACTTCATATTTATCATTCGACAGGAGAGATATAGGCACTGGAATCCTTCATCAATTTCTTCGCTAATTGCAAATTTAATGGAACCTGTTCGTGATCTCCCGGTAGCGGTTATGACGTGCCCTGCCTGCTAGGAAATGGTGAATAGCAACAATAATGGAAGTGTCACAGCTGGGGAAGTTTAATGGCTTTGTCGGGTAGGGAACAATCAATCCCACGGTGGTGTCGTCGAATCCACTAATTGGAAAGAATCTTCATTAAGAGAGGATTAGTTCCTCTATGCCATTTGCCTGTCATCGATTGTTTTGAATTTAGTAATTTGCTTGACTTGCCTTTGATCCTATCGATTCTCACAAAACAAAATTAATTCTTACTTATTTCTTATTTTCCTAAAAATTTCGTTGTTCATTGTTTTTTCATTATGATTCACATGTTCTTGGTTAGTTTGATCTGTAAATCTATAATATACATATATATAACGACTCTGGTTGTTTTATTAAAACAAATAACAAATTTTTGTTGCAAGTTGCAAAGTTTTTTCTTATTATTTTTCACACTCATTTTTTGTCTCAATTACTTTGCTAACTTAGATATTCATACTTTCTTGCGAGACGATTGGTATCTTAGTTGTCACACTCTCCGAGAACCGACGTTATTACTATCGAGCGAAAGCATTTTAGAGAACTTACTAATTATATAATGTTTAAATAATGAATATCTACATGGTACTTTTTATTTTATTTGACAACTGTCGCCTTTCTAGTTTAGAGTTCATGTTCAAAAATAGTCTGCGT
>NW_027115338.1:852152-866454 GCF_000696795.3 Halyomorpha halys | reverse complement strand
ATATTTGTTAAGCAGTATTTTTTAATAGCAATTGCATTATACCCCCTAAGGTCGTCCATGACAAATTTGTGACTTTAAGCAAGAAGTTCTAGTCTGCTACCGATAGATCTTGAGATTTATTCCTCAACACTTATCCTGTCTCGATTCTTCTTATCTCACTCCTTTGCTATATATTAAGTTAAAACATGCCTTGCTCAGAACTTCTGTGAATCCTAATCTGTCTACAGAACAGAGGGTACACAAATACGCTCGAGAGTTTAAAAAACAGCACTAAGGGGTTAATCCATACTAAGCGATAAAATTAATCCGCGTGATTGTTTTCTATATTATGAATTATTTCATAATTAATATGAATTCTCATAGCATATTGGAGCACACTTAAAACGATCAGTTTGTCTAACAAATTCAACTACAAGTTTAATAAAAATTAAATTATCTATTTAACCCAAGTTACAAATTTTTGCATTAAAAATAAATGTAATTTTCTTCTTTGTAAAAGATAATTATATACCGTAAACCATTAAGATTGGCAGTAGAAAGGTGTTCCCCATTCATCACTCGTTCCTCCACTCTTTCACTCTTCTTTCCGTTGGTCTTTTCCTATCATTCAAAAGAATATTACAAGTAGGTTGTGCTTTTGGTATGCTATAATTCAAAAATGGTGGAGTGTTCGTTTAGTTAAGACCATAGTTAAAAGATCCATTTTTTTGTCGCCATCTAGCTCTTTATCCCATTTTTTTTTTTTTTTGGTGGGGGGTTTCTTCATAATTATAAATGTATACATCTCACATTTAATACAATACTAATATACGTAGCTCCAAAATCAATTTTTGGAAAAGATATGTGTTCAAACGTTTTAACTTTAAATTTTAAATATTATATCGACTATAGACAACATATTAGAATTTGTGTTTACTTCCTTTTGAGTTTAATTTTCAGGTATATTATTCATTTTGTTAGTTTTTCACGAAACAAAATCAATCATCTGGAATTCAAAATCATTTAATGGAAAATTCTAGCCCAACCTAATCAGAATAAAATCAAAGCACTGTCGAATTTCGTTAATATTAGAATTTCACAAAAAGTACAAACTAAAAAAAATTAATCAAACTTAACTCTTTAAAAAATTGAAATTCAGTTTAAACCAAAGAAATTGAATCTGATTTAAATTAAACAAAAATTCTTCTTAAAATTAAAAGAAAAAAAAATTGATTCAGTGTCATTACTGATATAAAATAAAAAAATGTCTTTTTATCACCGTGGATAACTAATGGAGTCCTCACTGCGTTTAGATTGTTGTTCTCATAGAGGACGGAGTTGGGCAATAGCTAGCTAATACCTAGTTAACTAAGAACAAACTAATAGCTAAATAGTTGTTAGAATTAGTTCCCCTAAAAAACTGGAAGTAAATTAATTATTTATTGAGAACAGCTACCGCTAAATCTTACAACTAAATTAGTTATTAGTTATCCATTTATTCCTATTGGTGTTTACCCTAACATATTAGGGTCTATCCATAAGATTTCGGTGAAGCTGACAATGAAAAAAAAAAAATTGGATTTTATCATCGCATGACTGCATATCGATTTATTTTAATATTTCTGATTTCTAACACATTGGGGTCCCTATATATGTTTTCGGGGGTGCTGAAAATGAAAGTAAAATCGATTTTATTAACGCGCGGCTGCTAATCGATTTATTTAACTGTTGGTATTTCTAACATATTGGGGCCCCTATGTCTGGAAACGGAGGTTCTGAAAATATAAATAAAAATATCTGTTCATAATACTTATTTTGTGATGAAGTATGCAGTACCTGTTATGTCCATACAATAATATTTAAAAAAAAAATTTCATTACATTTAAAAATTAAAATAATGTTTCTCTGAGACCAAATCAATACTAAACAATTACGAATTTATACTAACCGTTATTTTTCCTGTGCAGATATTTTCAGACACTTATGTAGCATCTTTTTAAAATATTTTATATTAATAATTCATTAAATTTTATTTTTATTTTCAGTCCTGGCTCATAAAATATGCACTGAAAATGGAACCTGGTTCAAGCATCCTGACAGTGGTATGGTCTGGTCCAACTACACAACCTGCGTTAACATAGAAGATCTCACAGTAAGTAACTTTTCCTTTAATAAATTACATTACTGAAAAAAAAATATTCCTGTTAATTTTAGGTAATTTCCAACAACAATTATGAAATAAGGTGAGTGAATGAAAAATGTTTCAAAGTTCATATAAACTAGAATACATTTTCATATAATATTCATTTGATAAAATATATATTACAGATAAACCTGACAAATATATTCCAGTAGTCATATAGAAATATAAAGATACTTAAAAACTGAATAAGGTAAAACGAGCCGTCTTTAACCGAGTGATGAAGGCCCTTAAATTTGTTTCAACACTTCCCCATATATACAAATAAACGCTCGTTAAAGTTATTAATTGTTTTATATTTGAAAAGTATCAAACATTTAAAAAAATACAAATAAATAATGCCATAACTTCTAAAAAACTAAAAAAAGAAACACTTTGGTTGTGAAAAGTAATAGATAAAAAAACTTGTAACAGGCTGATTAATCGGTTAAAAAAAATCGCTAAAAGTGGTTACTGCTCGGTCTGATAGTGAAGCTATTGGTTTGGATTAGGGAGTTCCATGGGTTAGGGGACCCTATCACTGGTTGATTGGTGAAAATGGCATTGGCTACGAATCACATATTTGAAAATACCAGATAACAGATACTTAGGACATTTAAATGATGTTAGATAAGTGATAACTGGTCGTATTTTAAGTATATACATTAATCTTAATAAACAAAACCAAACATATTTATATCTAAATTTCTCATATTGCCCGTTTGATAAAAAAATAAAAACCTGCCAACCCCTTTGCTACTTCACTGCTTCACTTTAGAATTAAGTAAAACAGGTTTCCCCGTTTTAAACTTCTGTTTACATTATGTCCTGTTTTAATCCCCGAGGACTCCTTCCTTCAAAAAGTTCTACAGGTTTTAACTCAATTTTAAGACTTCTTCTTTTTTTTTTCTATCTCGCATTAAAACGGTCAAAGTTGAACAAGTTACCAGGAGCTTTACTGTTTCCAAACTTTCTTTCAAGGAAATGAGAAAAAAAAAAGTTCTTAATTATTAACTTGAATTGTTCTCCCAAAAAAATAATACTTTTTTCTTAAGTATCACCGTTTAGGGATTTAATATGATAATTAATTAAACGTGGTACTTAGTATTGTGTCATTAAAGTTATATAATAATAAAAATGACTTTCTACAAAAAAACAATATTTTAAACAAATATTAGACAAATTTCAAGAAACAAAATTATAGAATATATAATCAAAACAATATTACATAGTTGCAAATAAATATAGAGATGAAAATTTAAAATTTAGGAAGAGGAATAACTATTACTAAAACTGGAAAAACTTTAAAATTCATATTGATAGAACTTACAGCAATCAGATATTCCCTAAAATTCGTTTTACGAATCTGCTGAAATATCCCCCTCCTGTCTAGTTTCTATACAGGCGCGAGGCATTTCATAGATTCGTAAAACGAAGTTAAGGAATGTCTGATTGCTATAAGAGCCAAACAAGAAAGCACTCAGTTATTTCGCCCCAGTTTTTAATGAAAAGTGTGTATAATTTCTAGTCAAAATTGATGAATCTGCCATGGCAACTTTTTCAAATGTTAAAAAAAATTAATTTTTCATTTAGAGATCCAAATCTTTGAAACAACCTGCAAAACTAAAAAAACAAACAGATCATAATTTAAAGTAGAGGAAATTTTCTAAAATATGAGCCCTAGTAGAGCCGTTTACATTGAATATTTCCCGAAATCAAGTTTTGAAAAAGTAACATTCCATTAAATAAATACATAATACATTCCATTGAAAAATCAGTAATTAGTTAATATATTGTGGAAAAATCAGTCTAACCAGAGTTGGACTGATATGTTAAAAATACCAAAACTTAAAATAAATTGATACGCTATAAGGCGATCCTGAAATCGATTTTATATTCATTTTCAGCACCTCCGAAAACATGTATAGAGATGCCAATAAGTTAAAAATCCGAAATGTTAAAATAAATCGATACGCATGCACGTGATCATAAAATTTATTTTATTTTTATTTTGAGCACCTCCAAAAACAAATTAAGGGACCCCTAAATGTTAGAAAGCCGAAAAGTATCAAAATAAATCTATACACAAGCGCATTATCGGTACACGGGTTCTTTTTTCATTCTTAGTACCTCTGAAATTAATCGATTGACATCATAAAACATATGGCCATATGTCAGAAATAAGAAAAGTCCCTACTCGGATTGCTTTATTATAACATTATTTTTTAGTTGAAACTAAAGATAGAACTAACTAAATATCAGTTTTAGCTATAACTTAACGCTTCATAACTAAATGTTAGTTGCTGGTTTCCGATCATAGCTAATTTAGCTCCAAGAACTTGCTATGTGCAAACAGATAACAACTATTCGGTTAGTTTTAGTTTCCAATGTAGCTACAGCTAATTTAGCTTTAGTTTTTAGTTGTTAGTTATTACTAACTATTGCCCAACTCTGAGTGAAATGAGAAATGACAATAATAGTTCAATGTTCTATAACGTAGTTCTGATATTTATCTATGTAGTATTCATGATTCATGATATTTGCAAAAATGAATTCACAAAATGTTGATTTCTTGTTCGGTCAAACTTATTGATTTATGAACAACAATATCTCAGGAACCATTGGACGTACAGATGTCTGCTAGTAATCAAATTAAATATGTACTATAAAGTAAGATCATAACGTTTATTTTCGTAAGCCTATTAGTTTTTATGATATTTATATATGAAGATGAATTTTACAAATGAAATTTTGTCCAAACAACAAGAAATAAATTTATTCTAGTAAATCTCATGAAACCTACTACTCCTGCGAAGATAAACGTCAAAAGCTACTTTATAGCACACTAAACTAGCTTTAATTTGAATTTAATTAGACAGATATATGTCTCACGGTTCCTCAGATATAGATTTCACCACAATAAATTTACTAACTACTAATTTTTCCGAACATTTTTTATGAAATGTTACTTCTAAAAAAACTGTATCACGTGAATTATACAACATAAACAGATCTGTTAGGTTTCAAATTTAGTAAATTTGCTTTACTTCAAATGTTTATTAGGTTTTTTAGTGTGAAAGAGGTTTTAACGATATGGAGCTCCAAATGAAAAAAAAAATTTTTTTCAAGGTTTTAAAACAGCCACAATTTTTTATTCCCTTTAACTATACTTGGCAGGCCATAAATTTTGATTAGTAATTATGCATAGTTTTCATTAAAGTAATAAAAAATTGGGGTGAACTAATTGACATTTTTCTCTTACAGGGCCGGAATCATAAATCTAGTCCACCTCATGACAATGTCTCGAGGGTTTACCCACGCTGATGTCTTTTTCAATTTTAATTCTCATTATAATCGACATAGACAAAAATGAAATAGATGTTCGATTCCGTGCTACTAACAATCCATACCGTAGCCTTCTGGATATTTAAGAACTAGGATATGGATCGATTTAAACTGAAAATCACTCGCAATGAAATATTCACACTCAATTTAGATTAGATTTTATTCCCTGAGAATGATGGGAGGAATATCATATTCCAACCAAAACCAAAAAAATACTTATCGGTACTTTCATTCATACAATGAAGATATATGGTTAATGAATTTTGAATATTCGTTTTTGTTCTTGAATACAATCAAGTTGTTGAAGGAGTAATATCAAATTAAATTTTAAAATAAGCGTCCATAAAAATACTAATAAAACATAAGAACCATTCTTAAGAATGAATTATACATTTCTCTTTAAATTGCATGTTCCTTAATTATTTATTTTAACTCATTTTAATAATTATTAAACATATTATGCTATAACATGTTTTTATAGTTTTCTCAAACATTTTTAGATTCATTCTCAAATGTCAAAAAAACTTACCCGTTGCAGAATCATTTAGATTTTTAAAAAATAAATAAAAAAATCTTTTATGAAAAAGAATACATATCGGGTATTTATTTCCTAATGTGTTTATTTATTTATAATTTATAATTTTTGTGTGACATTTTTCAATTGAAATAATTGCTAGCGTATTAAGGAATTCATTCGAAAAATGAATTCCCCTCTTTACTTTTGCGAGGATAAAACGTTCCGTGCGTAGTACCCTTGATGTTCCAAGCACTGAAAACTGAAAAAAGTGATTATCATTGAGTGATTAGTTGCTTTCCAATAGTTAAATAGCAAATGTACAATAATATCAGTAAATAAAAAGCTTGAAAAGAAGATGACACTGATGTAAAATAAAACTGGTTTATCTTTAGCCATAATTGACTTTGTTTATTGAGTCAATGAGGAAGGTTGTATGTTTAATAATGTTCTACAAGTTCTAATAGTTATATGCTAAGATGTTATAAATATAAATATTTTGATAAAATTGGGTTTCATAAGCAAGAACTGAGCATGAAATGATCAGCAGTTGCCTTTAAGCTATCAATTATTAATTCTTTGTATAAACCAATTTGTTTTAAAATTCAGTTTTAATTGAATATGGTGTTTAAATATTAGTGATAATAGTAGTGTTTAATACTTCTTATTGCTGTCATTTATTGTATTAAATTATAAATCACTAATAAAGCAGAAGAACAAGTCTTTATTGTTTTTAAACTTGAAATACGGACAAAAACAATGAACAACCGCTGTTGCTCAATATTTCATTAAAGTTTCAAACTCCCGATTCTTGAACACCTAAAGCATTAATAAAGATCTACCCAAAATACTTTTTGAGTTGAAAAGAAGAAAAAACTAATGCTGTTAAAATATTGAATTAGAATTCTAATCGATACTTCAAACGGTATTGGGATAGGGACATGGTGCTTTAGGAATTCAAGGATACCGAGATAAAGTGGGATTGGGAAAACAAATTGAACCAGGGTCTCAAGAGAAGTGGAAATGGGACACCATATCCAATTCCACATTGATTCTCTTCCATTACCATTATTTGTGCATTTTATCATTTATCAGGTAAAATATATAGGTATGTATCATTTTTACTATAATCGTAATATTTTATCGTAATACATCCCCTATTACATTTTACTTCCTGAGCTACCTAAAATATATTTTTCCCCTATAGCATTTGATTGCGTGAGAAATTGAATAAGCTCAGAAGAATGTAAAATTTTATGAATCTATGTCCTCAGAACCTTTTTGGAAAGACTTATAAAATATATTTCCCACGATTTAACGCTCAATAAATGGGGGGGGGGAACATTTGTTATCTATAGGATAACGTATATTCAATAGAAAATTTAACTAATAATTATTGAGTAAACTTTACGTAAAACAATATTAACAAAAAAGTCAAACAGATTTTTTACCCAAATCTTAGTCAGTTTCCTAGCAACACATGATTGTCTTATGTTCTGTATCTCATTATTTTGTTACGATAAAGATATAAATCTTTCTCGATCTGAACCAAATTTTTCATTTCAGCGAACCAACCAATTCTACGACGTTCTAATGTCGGTAATTCATTAGCATTTAAGATTTCGAAGAAAGCTCTTTACAAAATAGGATTACCTCCAATGTTAGCATTTTCCATTGTTCCTTTTAGTGGTAAATGGACTGAACCATTCTTGCGCCTTGTGGGTGCTTCAATAGCTTCTCCACAATTAAATAAAGTTTAAATGCTTGCAAAGTACTTAGTTAATTTAATTGATTGGAAATTGTTCAATTCACTTAGCAAGTTTAATCACTCTCATTTCCTTAGTGCACTCCTTAACAAGCTAAATCAACAAAAGCTGTAGTATAACACATGCAGCATAATTTGATTGTTTGATTGAATGCAGTAAAATAACTCTTAGAATAATATGTTATTATCTTAATTAAAGTGAAAAAGATATTTTGTTTTTAAATCATGCATGATTTTAAAAATAATTTCCTTTCCTAATATCATCTTATAGTCTCAACATTTCAACAAACTGAGGAAATTCCTCATCAATGTCAGTGATGTTATATAATTATTAATCCACACTAAGAATGTGAAATACAAATACAAAGTAATGCAAATTATTACAAAAATTCAGATAATTTAAAAAACTACCTCTTGCGAGAATTCCTATAAAATGTGTTCCTTTATTGATTGGAAATACACGTAATATTATGCTCATTCCTACAAAAAATGTAAACTTATCTATTATTAAGTAACAGTTTACTTAATAAGTAATAAAGTTGCCCCAGTGGAAAACATCTCTTCAGTTCTACTTTTAAGATTCTGCTATCCTTTGGGTATTGATTAACTCTAAATTGTACCCACTGGGACCTCACAGCTAGACCGTACATAAATGTTTTAAGTCGGCAACAAATTTTTCGTGGGAACCCGCTGGTCTAAAATATTTGAGAAATGAAAATTTTAAAAACAATTGAGCTGCTTCCTCTATTTTCACATAATTACAAACAGAGATTATAGTAAATGCCTATTTACCCTAATAAATAGGGCTAATTTCATTCAATAATTAATGGCTAAGTTTTAACGTAAAAGACCTTACGGTTGGATGTGAAATGTTAATTTATTTAAGAAAATCTTAACTCAGTTTTACCCAGAAATATTAAAGTAAACTTTGAGCAATTCTGGATTAATGCAAAAAAATAATACTCTGTTTAATACCCTTTTCTTTGAGTAGTATTCATGTTTACCAGTGTTTTGAGGGTTTGATGAAGAAGTATTCCATGGCAACCATAGATCTGTTCAAACTAACATTAGAATAAGGTTGGCCCATGCCTAGTTCGTGCGCTGTCTTTTTTTTTTTTTTTTTTTCCGTACCCTTCTGAAAAGATTTTAATTGGTATTTAGTACATACATATAAGAGGTATGCTATATGTATAGCTGGGTATGGAGGATATCTTAGACTGCCTTTTGGCATTATAAGGTTAGGTTGGCATAGTAAACTTGGTTGGCTTGCGCCAGTGGATTATTTGGGAGGGGCCGTTCCGGTGCGCTATGTCAAAAACGTTTTTTGGCATTAAATCACAGGTCCAACCTACATTCCGTGGGAATGTACTTGGGTATTGATTTTAGATATTTGGTTGATTTGATTCGTTAAATTGGCGATAGTCAATCGGTGGTTATTTGGGTTAAATTGACCAGTTGTCTGCCCTTGGACCACATACCGGAGTACAGCCTGTATTGCAATTCCACTGCAGAACCACATTAGAGGACTGGAATATCATCAGGTAAAGCTAAGATTATTAATCATTATTCCATAACCCGTTTTTGATACAGCACAGTGTAATGTGACATCAGCAAGTGCTACTTAGTTTATGACGCGCCTACAGTATTACTGAACCTAGATTATTCCTTTGTAAATTGTTAATAGAAATTTCTAAATTATTTTATATCAGTAATACCTTATTACCTAACTTTTCAGAGGTTTACTTGCGAAAGTGATATCTCACAAAACAAAAAAAAAAAAGACAGCAAAACTACTTTATTCAACATGATCTTCGTTCCAGACTCCAATAGTTGAGGTAGAACGACGTCCATGGAATCCGTTATCTTCGACTTATGACAGTATAAGCGTGATTTACCGTGAAAAATCCACCAGGTCTAAAAACTTTGTTCCCCATGCGATAGATTAATTTATTTCATCACCAAACGATGAGTCTTGTTCCAAATAATAAAACTATTTTGGAAAAATAAAAAGGAAAGAAAATTAACAATACCAAATGATATCAAGTGATTTTTTCGATTGAAACTTTTTTCTAATAAGTCAATAAATTAATCCTAACAAGGACGTTCCTAATAAATTAATTATTAAGAAAGAATTAAGCTTAATCTATAATATGTATTACAAAACTGTGCACAACATCTTATCTTATTACATTTTATTATTTTGATTTTCTAATGAATAATTTTAACGAAACTATAAGTACACATTTCATCTGTGAATGATTAATTTTATCGCGCAGTTATCAAAATTAAATTAATAAATCTTTTATTACTATTTTATTTTTAGTAAATGTATTTATTTAAGTAATATTATGTAACATTATCATTTATTATTTGCAGTTGAGGCAGACAGTCAATAATATTTACCAAACAGGATACTCGATATCGTTAGTAGCTCTCTTATTGTCTCTCTTCATATTATCATATTTCAAGTAAGTATCTTTATATTATTATCATTTTATGTCAATTTAGAAATAATATTATTTTCTTGATGATGATTTTTAAGTATAATTATTCCACTACTATTCTATCTAAGACAGATACATTTCTACTAAATGTACATTATATATTACGTGATATACTATAAATAAAGAATAAACCTCTTTTTTTTAAACGATATTTAAATATATATTGTATATATTTCGGTTTCTAAACTAGAATAAGAGAGAATCTTAAATACTTCAAAGCAGTACCCATTTAAACCGAGGAAGTTCAAATATTGACGCTGAGCCTGATTAGAAATTCCTCCCTTTTTCTGACCCCGACCACTATTATTCTCGCACGTGGGTAAATAAAGAAAGTCAAGTTTGAAAAATGAAAAATCTAAATCCATTTTATGTAAAAAATATCGAGTAATGGAAATTTTAACTTTTTATTGATATTAGACATTAATTATATTCAAATTGTGATAGAATACATGAATATTCTAATTTCAGAGCTTTTTCAAGAATGTTATATTTCATTTGGAACGATCAAATTTAAAAAGAAAAAATTGTCAATTAAACTTCAATATTTAAATTTTTGTTCTAAGATGGAAGGTTCACGGTGTTAACAACAAAGTTGTTGGAAATAAGTTAAAATCATTATCCTATTCCAAATTTTAGAACACTCGGCTATCGTGGGGGATTTAATTACAAAATTTCAGCAAAGCGGGCCCTTCCTGCTCAATATACAACTGAAATGCAATTTGGCGCCTGCTTCTTTCCACATGGAATGGACGCACACTAATAAACCGTACTATACCTCCGGGTAAAACCTAGGGTTCAGCATTTATATATATCTGTATATTTATATTTTGTATTTGCTAATAACTATTTTTACACAGGACGGTACGAAAAAATAAAATTTAAAAAACTCCAAATTTTAAAAGTTTCAATTTTCAGTGGTTAAGATAATCTATGTCGTCACGACTTAGACAATGACATTTATAGCAAAGACTTTTTATATTCTACTCCCAAACTTGAAAATAAGTAGAGTGAAGGAGCTTAATTGGTATAGCCTTACTGAAAACACCAACGTGTCGGTAATGACATGATTTTAGTTGCATTGGTGATTATATAAATAAAAGGGGCAACATTTTTTAAATCCTTGCCAAACAAAGCTAAAATGAGTCATGAAAGTCTTGTTATCAGCTTTCAAAATATAGGTCTCAAATTTAAATAAGTTTAAAAATCTAATTACAGTAAAGTGAAGTCGTTAATGACTAATAAAAAACCAACCTTACTTGCAATGATTAACTTTCGGTGCCATCAACTGTCTACAGAGAATCTTAGATTTATAATCTCATTCGTCAGTTGACAATTCGCACCAAGGATTTTTTTCTGAAAATATCCATAAATAAACCAGTTACATATCATAATTGTAAAGTGGAATCGCACTTTTCGAGGAAAGCCAAAAATATGAAAGCTCTTCACTACTATGAAAAACAAAATTGTAATTAATTGAAATTGATGTTATGATATGAAAAACAAAATAGGAATTAATTGAAATTGATGTTATGATATGAACAACGAGATGGGATAAAATTGAAATTTATTTAATGATACGAAAAATGAAATGAGATATAAAGGTTATTAATGTTATTATATGAAAAATAAAATGGAATTTATTGTACAATAATTGATGATATTGTAATTACAATGGGATTTATTGTACAATAATTGATGATATTGTACTTACAATGGAATTTTAACTTGGGGAAGTTAAAAGTAATGATATTATAAAGATTAAAAATTTTAAATGAACCATAAAATAACAACAATAATATTAATGAACCTCTTTGGTCTTTGCAAATAATAATGACTAAAACTAATAAATGAAGCTTTCAGAAGTATTACATCGTATCCTTTGGACATGGTAATAATTTTAATCTTCGAATTACACACTTATAGAATACTTCAAAAAATTTTTGTTGTATGTAATTTTTTCGGTGAGACCTGATATGAAGGTCAGGAGGAATCATAATAATATCAATTTTTTTTATCTTTAAACGTTTATGATTGTTATTTGGAAAAGTTTGTAATATTTATTTGTAGCTACACTTTTTTTTGGATAAAATAATAAAAATGTTTACTCAATTCTGGAAATTTGAAAAAAAAAAAAAATCTTTTGAATAGTACAATTTGTCACTGAGTATTGACCACGAAGGCCACAGTACCAGCAGTACAACCATTACCCCGTAAATCTTCGTTGTGTGTTGTCACCCTTTCATACCTCTATCATGGCCATCTGTCTTCATTCGTTAGCTCCAGATGTACAGTCCATTTCCATTGCGGCTTTATCATTCTCCTCCCTTCATTCTTGTTTAATTCATCTTAGCTATCGTCGGATGAGCCTTACCGTGATTATAGGCTATGTTACAATAATATTTTTTGGAAGTAAACGTTTACTTAATTTTAATTAATTACTTAATAATTAACGTTAATAAACAATATTCTAAATATTAATAGATTCATTAGAAAAATCATTTCGTTTCCTTTTTTTTTAAATCACTTGTTAATTGGCTTCAATCTACAACCAAAAATAGGTAATTTTTTTTCTTTTACTATCTATTGCTGAAATGTGGGGTGCAGCGGTAGAGGTGCAGTGTACCGACTTTTATTTTTCTTATATTTTTGTGAGAATATTGAATATTGGTGGATATTTTAGTGTGATGCATCTCAGCGCTTGGTTGAAGACTTTACTGATGGGGCTCCATCACACATGTATCGTACTTGGTTCAGTCCTCCAGGTCTACAGTATCTATTCGGGTGCTTCCTGTATGCCAGCCAATCAGGTCTCAATACGTGTCTGCTCCATTTTGCTTCGGGGGTTCACCAATATCGGATGGTCGTGCTCTTCCTTCCCTTAAGTGCGTGAGACTAAGCACCCACAGAAGAAATCCCAAAAGATAAGTTTTTTTTTTCCATCCGATAGAGGAAGTCCGACACGGCAAGGGTGTGATATTTCTCGACAACCCAGCTCCTTCCATAGGTGAAATCCATCGCAGAAGAGACATCGAGAATCATTGTTTTTTCAAATGTGGTCCAGCTTCCCAAGAATCCTTCCATGTACCGTTAGTATCTTGTAAACCCAATAGTCTAGGAAGAACTACCTCGCCCTTAATCTTGGCTGAGCGGTGTGGAAAAACGTACTCATATTAGCGCCCTTCTAGATAGCCACTGACCATCCATTTCATTCTTTTATGGAGTCATGTCGCAAAATTTTCTTCCAAAGTTTCGGGGTCCCACCTCAATATCCTAAGTCCCACCGGTAGTGTTTTTAGCCTCTGCCTCTTCACATCATATTTAATAGCATTCTCTTCAAATGAATGAGGAAATTCAAAGAGAATGTTAAATATTTCTAATAGTTTTTATTCAATATATGGGACACTGTTCTAGAAAATCGCAGTATATGCTATCTAGTCCTCGCATCCTCCTAACCCACTGCATGGCGAAATTGGTCGGTACCTGATGGGTATAGCGATGTAATGGTTGGGGGAGTATTCTGAAATGTAAATAAAAAAAAAATATTTTTCGCACATCCACAACCGTAATATTTTAGGATTTTATAATCTGAGGGAGCTTCTAATAGTACAAGAGCCCAAGAGGAAAAAAGAGGCAGTTATCTCACCCCAATTTTTTATTACTTTAATGAAAACTATGTATAATTAATAGTCAAAATTGACGAGTCTGCCAAGTATAAGTAGGGGGAATAAAAAATGGCGGCTGTTTCAAAGCGATAAAAAAAAACAAATTTTTCATTTGGAGCTCTATATCTTAAAAAGTAGGAAAAACAAAAGAAAGCCTAAGAGTACGTCATATAAAGAGGAGTAAATTTGCTAAAATAGAGTTATTTACGTTAAATAGTTTTCGAGACATAGCTTTTTAAAATTGTATGGGACGTACTAAAAGATCAGTAGTTAGTGAATTTATTTTGAAAAATTCATATCTCAAAAACCATTTGACGTACAGATGTCTATTAGTACTCAAACTAAAGCTAGTTT
>NW_027115338.1:843485-851612 GCF_000696795.3 Halyomorpha halys | reverse complement strand
CCTGAGATATTGATTTCTCAAAATAAATTAACTAACTACTAATCTTTCAGTATATTTTAAAGAAATTTTGCTATTTAAAATGCTATATCTCGAGAACTATTGGACGTAAATAGCTCTTTTAGGGCTAATATTTCAGCAAATTTACTCTTCTTCAAATAATGTTCTCTTAGATTTTCTAGTGTTGGTAGTTTTGAAGATATAGAGCTCCGAATGAAAAATCAATGGTTTTTTAAGGTTTTGAAACAGCCGCCATTTTTTATTCCCCCTACTTATACTTGGCAGACTCATCAATTTTTACTAGTAATTATACATAGTTTTTATTGAATTAATCAAAAATTGGAGTGAGATAACTGCCTTTTTTTTTCTTCCCGGCTCTTGTACTATAATCATCCTATTTCTCCTGTGTGTATATATATTCAAAGCAATGCATAAAAGTTGCAACTAATTCCTTTAGACCAGAAATATATTGCACATAATGTAGCAGAGACGACAATCTCTCTAGCCTGTATTTTTCCGACAGGCACGTTGAGAAGTTGATTGATGCAAACGAGATGGTTTCGCTGGCTAATTACTGACTTTGACAGATAGCCCCCAGCGTCGGCCTCATATAATCAGTCCATCAACTAGTTCGCTACTCCACCTTATGAACCTTACTACGATTAAAATTAGTATTGCACTGTCTTTCTTACCGCTGCTTAATCAAAATTTACTGGCGAGTATAAAAAAGAAATACATTCACTAACTAATCAAATATTTTCGATAAATAAGTAGTAAATATAGTGGCATGATTGTACGAAACTCCTGTTCATATTATCAATAGTTATGGATTTGTTATTTAAAATAAGTCAAACTTATAAATATCACTGAAGTATTTTCGATATTGTATAGTCTACATAGATCTCTCTCTCTCTCTCTCTCTTTATATATATATATGTATATATCGTAAATTATTTCAATAATCATGAATTTGAGTTTTACGAATAATTTCACCAACTGCATTATGAATACTATCTTCTATCTAAATATCTTTCTCAAAATAACTCCACTTCAGTTAAATATCGAGTTGTTTTTATCGATTGATTTTTTCATTTCTTCTTTAAAAAAAAAAAATAAATTGATTATATACAACAATATAGTAAAAAATGAACCTTGGCCTGCCTCCAAAACAACCTTTCAAGGAATTCCTTCCCTCCTTGTTCCAATTATTTTCTAAAGTAATTTAAGTTTTTTTTTCTGTGATAGGTAATAGCTGCAAATGGTCTAGCCAGCTGATGCTCTAAGACTCGATTAAACTTGTAATACCTTTAATTCCAGAATGATGATTTCATGGTGTAAAACCAATTTTTATTTCAAAAAAAGAGCTAGTTTAACAAAAAATAGCTAATTAAGCTAGTAGAACTCCGCTAAACTTGTTCTCCGTAAAACCTGTGGTAAAAGGAAATAAAGAAATAAAGTTTTGAGAAAACTCCAATTTTGGAAAAGAAAAAAAAATGACTTTGTTACTACTATTACAAAGTTGTGGCTCATTTTGTACTTACATTAAGCCATGTATCCAAGATTTATCTTAATTGATTTAAATTGGTTTAATATATATTTTTTATTATATCATTATATGTATAAATAAAAATTTATCTTCGTTTGTAACTTGCCTATGATAATTCTTTACCGATTACTCGCTGTTGAACTCCTCAATTTACTCAATAGAAAATAAGTTATGATCTCAATTAAACATTATGGGCATACATTTCCAAAACAGTAAAAATTTTGTTATTCAACATATGTGACAAAATGATACTTAATTACTATAACTTAACAAAACTTACATTTTGTAGAAATATTATTATTGTAAAAATCATAAAATAATAAGACTGAAATGGTTCGCCAAGTTCTTGATAGAGGCTCCCTTACTTTGACGGAGCAATGCACTCCCTCTTCTATCAAGAAGGCTATATTTTTGGAAACTCTGCATCTCTGGTATCCCCAAGATATATGGTTGCACGTGTACGCGGACAATTCAGCAGTAGGTGCCAGAATTAATGCAGGTGCGGAAGTATATTACAAGTAATTTGAAATCAGCGGGTCGCCAAGTAATTTTGAAGAAGAAATTTATTCAATAATATTGGGCGTGAAGCGATAGTTTCAAAGAAATTACAACAGAATCGTAAAATCCATAGATTCTCAAGTAGCGATCCGGACTTTGACTCAGAATGTTATAACCGACTTGGCAGTGGAGATGAAGTGCCAAAGGATCCTGGAGCAGCTACTGCTGAGGGGATCTCATGTGTTGCTGCAATGGAACCTGCCATGAAGACATTGTGTGGCCTGTTTTAGAATGCAGACTGGGCATGATTTCCTGTCAAAACATCTGTTTAAAATTGGTGTTTTTGATAAAAACAAAAAACATTTAAATCTTACTATTATTGGGAAAGATATGGCATCCCTACTCATCATTTCTGTTTTAGACTCGGATTGCTTCTCAAAAGGATAATGTTGCGTTTTTTAGAGTAGGTAAACCATAAAAATTATATGAAACTAAATTTATGCGAAAGGAGTGGTTTAATTTCATTCTCTTTTACATTTAATCAGAATGAGCCGTGTCCCTGCCTACGGGAACGTGTGGCCAGCTAGGTCGGTTAGGCATTTTATAAATTGATTATATTATATTCTACTTCTGACCTATATATTAAGGCTTGTATTGTATATTAATTTTTACTCGATATATGCATTAACTTTATATTAGGGTTTCTCTTTATTTAAGCTCTCCAGATTAATCGGTTTTCGCGCTTAAATGCCTCCGTTCCGAATAAGTACAGATAAGCGGTGTTGTCGGATTTGTATAATCCAATATTTTCGGCTCTCTTGATTTTGTATGGAATCGGGGTCAGGGGTCTTATTTTCTGATGCCCCCGCTTGCCAAGTACACGGGAAGACCCAGAAGACGCCGCGATCGCAATGCCGCCTGATATTGTCTATCGTGGCATGCAAGATAGGACCTGGACTGCCACGACACCAGGTGAAATCCATGGTGTTAACCATTCTCGCCCACTGCTCAGCCTGGACGAGGGAAGCGGCTAAAAGACGTGAACGCGACAGTGAATCTTCCAACACCTTACAGATGAGCAATAAATGATTCATATGAGACCCATCCAATATGTTGTCTTATATTAATAAAATAATTATCACTCATTAACACTCTATCTATAGTTTACCCTTCAGGGAATAATACTCGTACTTGATAAAAGGTAATATGATATAGGCGTATTAACCCATAAACTGTAAAATGTCTCATAATTCAACCTACCTTGTTCCACACTAATTTGAAGTTTTGTTTAAACACACAATCATTGTGCCTGGGCTGGTCCCGACGAAAACAGGTGAAACGTAAAAACATAAAACTTTAGTTCTATCAGAAGAGTCGGTGGTGTACCAAACGTCTGAACGTTATGGGGACAAAAATTAATTTGAATCATTTCAATATTAAGGTTATCTTGTCCTCAACTTTTCTGAAGAAAATATTCTTCAATAAAAAAAAAAAAAAGATAAGGAACACATTGATTAATTAACAATCAAGTAAAGTGAAAATTGAATTATTTAGTTCACCCGTGTGAAATGAGTAGGGAGTAATAATTAACACGATTAACATTTAAAAAACTGTATCCATTAAGAGACCATATTGTTTTATCTCCCTAAAAGTTTTGAACATCTTATGACAGTTTTAGAACAGAAGTTGTGTAACATAGAATAACATATATTTTTACATATTATATATTAACCCATTTCTATTATAAAGCATTGAAAACTATATTTTTTTTTTAGTTTTTAAAGATGATTAAAATTATTCTTTATTATTATTAGTCATATAAATATGACATTATTCATTAATGAAAATTCATATTACATTATTATTTGTAGGTTAAGTACAACTATTCAACCTTTAGCGAATAAATAAAACTTACATGCCACTATATCAATATAACAAACTAAAAATACATTTTATGTCGGTATGCCGTTGAGGTTTATTGATAAAATCTAAATAAAGTACCTTAAAAGAAGTTATAACCAGCTCCGCAGTGATGCCAAAAAATGAGTTCTTGTTAACGATTTTATTATTGCCCTATTTAAATCACAGTAATTCAGATAAATGGTTATATTTTTCTGAATAACTTCATTCAAATTCATTCTCTACAGAATGAATTGCGTCTATTTATCTTTCCTAGATAGTAGTTTTGTATTCCGCCCACGTAATAGGGCCGAGGCTTGATTTGTGCAGGCTGGAACGTTTCACAGTCCGGTCTCTGTATTCTTAAGCAAAGCACAAGTCTATTTTATCAAACAATAGACAGCTAGTTTCTTTTTTTGGTGGTAGGGGGAAGAAAGAAGGGAGGGGACAACCACAATAGAAATGGAGTTAAGCTGTAGAAAAAATATATAATAATAGTAAGCAATAGAATATATTCTAAATTATATACATAATTAAAGATAAAAATGAAAATTAAATTTATAAAAGTTCCATTAGAAGTTTATTATTTGATCAATTAATATATATTTGTATGTAGATTAATAAGTGGAGAAGATGGTCGAGTAGTGCGGTCAAGAAAAAAAAACACAAATAAATAAAAAAACTTCATGAAAGTGTTATCAATAGTTTTTCAGTGGTTGTAAATTCCGTTGAAATAATCATCTATCTGACTACATAATAATGGTTTCGGACAGGATTATATCTGGGAATAATACTTTAATTTATTTTTTTAAAAACATTATCTAAACAGTCCCCAGGTCTAGTCTCACGTACGAGTATGTCACTACTGCAAAAATAACACTTCATTGTAACATACTCCAAAAATTAATTAGAAAAAAAGTTTAACTAAGAGATGATATAAAATATTAAATTTCTGGAAACTGTAGCATTAATAATTTATGATAAATATACATATTTTAACCATTCTCTAATTTTAAAATGAGACGAAAGGACTGAAACTTCTTCGCTTCTTTTTTAATCTCCAAATGTTCGGAATTAAAAATTTAGTACACAGTAAACACCTGAACTTCACATAATAAATTTTAGGTCTAACAATGAATACGTGCTCACTAATGCCTTAACATTTTCGATCCAATTTTGCAAGCATAATCTAGTGGATTTGTTAACTAATATAAAAAATTGGAACGATTAAATATTTCTGTAGAGGAAATATATTTTAACTTGATATTTTCATTTCTTACTTTATCATTTATCACTTAATAAATATAGGATAACACCCATGTCAACCTATGTGAATAGATCTAATCAAAATCAATTGTATTTTTAAAACTTAGACTTTAAGGAAATAGTCCTGCTTAGAGGGTTTAAAAATATTTACGTAAGATAAAATATTTCACGTGTAATAAAAAAAAAAAAAAAAAAAGTATCTATAATATGAACATTAATTACTTACTACTCAAATTTACATTAGATTAAATTCCACTCTGAAAAATATTGAAGCTTAAAATCTGTATGAATGTTCGCATACAACAAATCAATATTTTTATATTATAGCGCTTAATTGTTAATATGCCCAACAAAAAAATGTACATTAGATTCCCAAATTAAAGATTCATGCATTCATTAAAAACCATTGGTTGAGTTGTCCTGATGTTATTGCTTTTTTTTTGATTTTTCGAAAGATATCTAATATTCATTCCAAGGTGAAATTTCTTTTTTGCTTTATAGTGTTGTATAAATGGTGATACATTCCCTGAAAAAAAAAAAAAAAAAAGCATTGAGTTCAGACTATTACTAGCTTTTATTGTCTATAAACTTTTACCCAGATTAAAAAAAAAAAAAATGCAGAGTTTAAACAGTTTCTCTTTGAATTTTGTATATATTTTATTATAAGTTAAAAGTGGTAAACCACCAAACATTATAAAGATAATTTTAATAATAGTTGATTGCCTACACTACATTATTAGACCAATATTAATAATGATAGATGAAACAGTTTTTGCATTACAGTTTTAGGGATAGTAAAATGTACACCACACTTGGTATACCAATTTTTATTTTATATTATTATCATACATTATTACAAAATAGTTTTATTATATATTGTTATTTACCGCTAAAAACTAAATGGAAATAAAAAGCTATTAATTCAATCATTAAATAAAAATAATAATGTATTGACAAGTCTGCTATTTTATTATAAATAAAAATTAGAGAAAAATGTGAGTATACATAATTAATAAAACACAGTGGAATCATTAAATAATGTAAGTAAATCCTCTCTCGAAACCTTGATTACAACAGAAAGATAACTAAGCATCCAGTTTACACATTAAGATATCGGCTGTATTAATCATTTTATAAAATTGTAATTTAACAAATTTAAATGAGCATATGAACATAAATATATCAGCGTGGTTAATAATAATCTTTTTCCTGTGAACAAGGAATTCAAAATTTCCACCAAACATAATTTTTGTTTCATCTAGTAACAGAAATATTGGTTTAAATCAATCTGGATTAAAATTCTTCAAGAATACTCACTTGGTTACTACAGCTGATTTCACGGGTATTACAAATTGTCCCTCTTATAAAAAATAAAGAAAAAATTGATACACTAATACTGAAGTGTAATAGGAAAAAACTGAAGTAATTACAGTCGAGAAACTATTCAATTCAAACTTCTTTCTGATTGTTTTATTCTTTAGTTTTTGTTGGCTTAGTAGAAGTATCCGTTCTCTTCTATAAATCAAATTATTGAACTTCCCAGTTTCTTTATTGAGTTTTAGGGGATGGTGACAACATCTGAAATGTTGAAGTTGCCCAGATAAAGTACATCTGATCATCTTCAAAATTGGAAGTAGACTGTTTTCCATAACAATGGCCAATTGTGCTCTTCCCCAAAGTTGAGTAAAAAGAAAAGTTTTGCCAATTCTTAGCCAGTCCAGTGTTCCTCTATGTGAAGAACAAAATAAGCCCAGATGCTAGAAGTTTTTGTTCTATGTAGACGAACTATTTGTTCATGCAAATAAAAAATACATAACTAAGTTTTCAGGTGTGCTACGAATAATTGATGAAAGTAGTTACATCAAATGTATAATGGAAGTATATATTGACCTTTAAAAGAAGTTAGCCAAAGAGGTGATTAAAGATTGAAAGGCTTGATACTGTTTTGCAACATAGTGTATAGTCTCAAGTTCACCTTATAATTATCTCTATTCATGGCTAAGGCTAGTTGCCTATCCCAGCTAAAGGAAGCTTTCTAATGAGCAAATTATAACTTTCTCTCTTCTATATGCTTTGTTACATATTCACATTAATTATCTATAGGGTCATCGTCATGAATTGAGGATAGCCCCTTCAAAATTAAATAATAATACATGTAATAAAATAATAATTTATATGATAATGTACTAAATTTAATATACCATCCAATTGTTTCTTCGAGAAACCAAGGTAACATATTAAGTTTAATTCAGGAAGGTTAAAACCTTCACGTTAAAACATTACACGTTAAACAGCACTGTTAGCAGCTGGTCAAAAATATTTGACGTTTAAAATTTATATTGTTTGAAGGTTCATCTCTTTACTTGATAATTAGCAGATTGCTTCATTTTTTTAATTATGGTATTTTAATAAATATCTCTTATTCTATTTACTCATTCAATTTGTATTTTTAAAATTTTATTCATTAAAGTGTATTCGTAATACTTTTTATAAGCGGCTCATCTCTTTAAAGTCCAGCCAATTTAGAATTAACATCCCACTCGTAAATATAATGGACCATATAAGACTATTGATTTTTAATTCTTTAGTAGCTTCTTTGAAGTTTATTATCCAACTAGCATGAAAAAATGGTATTTTAAAGCAAATGGCTCAGAACCGTTAAGAACTATCCGTATTATACTTGGACAACTTTAGAGCACTCAGAACTAAATATGTAAACCGTCCATGAATAAATATATAAATTGACCCATAATTTCTTCCTATCTTACCCTAACTTTTAAAATCCGTTAAAATAGGAAATTAACAAAATTATATTTATAATTATTATATCTATAATATGAACATTAATTACTTACTACTCAAATTTACATTAGATTAAATTCCACTCTGAAAAATATTGAAGCTTAAAATCTGTATGAATG
>NW_027115338.1:807507-841097 GCF_000696795.3 Halyomorpha halys | reverse complement strand
TGTGATATAAGGGGGTATCGCAAAGCAATATAGTAATTATTGCATATTTTATTTGTATGCAATAAAAACTTTAATGTATAAAAAAGATTTCCCTCTTGTTAAGCAAAGATTTTATTTTCATTCGCTTAAGTGTTCGCAATAAATTTCAACTTTTTGTGATTAAAATTAAAGGTACCCAGGAATTTTGTTTCCTCTTTTAATCAAGGCCTCATGCATCCCGTTTTGTAAACTGTGAAATACCTACTTAATGTTCGTGGAAGGCATATGGATCACCGGAGACACGGTGAAATTAGTAATCCTAACAATCATTGGACGAACGTCATGAGGTTAGGTCGACACATTCTAATATAACCTATGATTATTTATATTTCTAACAAGGGGTTGTGACTATCCTAAACCCGCATATCTCAACTGCAAGGCAGGTAATGTAGCCCGGTCCCGTCTGAATACAATTTGGACAAAATATTTATTTTACAAATAAAACCCATAGATGTATCATTATTAACAAGCTATATAAGTTTTAGATTTTTTTTTTCAATTTGCGCACTTTTAAACATATAGTATTAGATACTTCTTTTTTATTATTTAATTTGTATTCATTAATTACAATTTTTCTTGAATTGTAAACATAACGTAATATAGCTTGGAGTTTTTATTTTTATAATATAAACTGAACACATTCTTCACACCAAATTCAGTGTTTCCAAAAGTAATCCCGATAGTAACTAGAGTGTCAATTATAAACCAAGTCCTATCAAAAGCATTTTCTATATCAAGAATATAATATCGGATATCGGAATGTAACCAAACCAAGTTGTCTCTAGCACTCCTTCCTTGCCAGAACCTACTTTGCCATGCCGACAGAACAATTTTAGCTTCCAGCTACCATGTCCGTCTATTGGAAATAAGTTTTTCCATCAATTTACAGATAGATGAGGTAAGGTTGTCAGTCTACAATTTTTTTTTTTTAGAATAGGAATTGTGATGGCTTCCATCCATGTATTTAGAAAACTATTAGAGAGAAAGAGTTTATTCAACATCTTTAAACTCGTAGATTTATTAAAGTAACAGAGGTTTTTTATTATAGGAATGCAGATCTTATCCGAATCGGGTGTGGAATCATTCCTGGAGTCTAAACTGGTTAGAAATTCGGCCATGGAAAAAGACTCGATTAATGGATCAACTAGATCATTAGTGATGACGAGTGGTATTGATTCGATAGCTTGCTTTATGTTAAGGAAGTGTGCAGAGTAATTTACAGTTGACGAGATATCATAGAAATGTTCTCTAGAGTGTTTGCTAGGATTACAGGGTCAGTTTCATAGTGGTAATTTTTTTTTTATTTGAGATAAGTAGCCATAATCCATAATTAACTGTCTGCCAGAAAACAACTCCTGATGTGTCACAGTTAATCATACTCAGAAAGTTCTGTCATGATAATTTTTTACTATTTTAATCAGATACTTTTTCCCCCCCCCCCCGAACCCTCTAAAACAGAAATAAAAAGTGAATTAGTAAGTGCATTACGGTGAAAAAGAAAAGTAATTCGTGTTGTGTCTTACCTTTTACTACCTTTGGTATTTTAAGGTTACCTGTTATGTTTAATGTCATATATGAGCTATCCATTCTAAAAAGGAGCTATTTTAAGTCCGGAGGTGAGGGGCCTCCTCGTGTAAAATCACATACCTTGCACGTTTTCTGTCCGCTTTATATGAAACAAGTTTTTTGAAGGATGGTCGGCGAAGAAATATTTTAAGTGCCCTCTTTCTATTATCTATTGTTTTTTCACACTCTTCTGATGACCACGGTACAGGGGGGCGGGTATTATTTATATTAGTAGCTGAGGAAGTGTATGGGATCGCTGCGTTGGCAGCTTCAAGTAATCTACTATTTAATTGTACAATTTAGAGGTCAGGCTCGGTATCGGAAAGATCAACATCAAGTTTAACCATTGCTTGATATTGGGGCCAATGAGCTTTTTTAATGAGCCATCTGTTGTGTCTACTATAGGAGAGTCATTTATTAAGTGTTTTAATAATTATAGACAAATGGTCGCTGTCATGTGTATCATCTAAAGTGTACCATTGAGTCTTGTACCCTGTACAGAGTATCTTTAATTCACCTTGGCTATCTTTAATTTTTGGAATATTTTAGAGTATAGGTTTTCTTATAATTAGTTGTCGGTGCGATCCTCTATTTATTACGGTCTATTGTACCGAGAAACTTTGTTATCCTTAATGAGTGTTAGATGGCATATCAATCAATTTAACTATATCATTGAAAGAGATTTTTGCCTCTTGCATTCAATTGATTTTTTTCTATTTCTTTTTTTTTTGTGATAATATTTATAGTGTTTTCATGAGAATCTAATATTAAATTTAGTTCCATGGTGGATACGATAGAAGGAGGAGGAGGGCTCGAGTGACATTGTTTATTGCCTGAAACTATTATAGGAGTTAATAGTAAATTATTTCTTCTATTCTTGAATAGAGTTATTTTCTGTAATATATAGTCCTTGTGTTCCAAGTCACCGTGTAGTTACCTAATTGCTCTTTTTCATGCTTGCTCTCCTAATGTATAAACTACATGAGTTGGTGTCTTTCCAACGTCTGATTAGTCGACACATGACATCTCTGCATACAAATAGAGTAAGTGACAATTTCTTCACTATAAAAATTCTACACTGTACCTACCCTGTTTTATTAGTTGTGAGCTAACGTAAACTTGGTGTCAGAAACTGAGTACCTGGACAAGCCTTAATAGTGGTACCTGACCCTATATATTAACTAATTAAACGAAACTAACCTCAAATCTAAGCTTTTCGGCTCTTTTTCTACATCTCGCGAGATAGTGAAGAGTAAGCGTATTATTATTAATTTTACATTTGGCTGGATTTAGTAGTTCTTTTATTATCAATTCCTTATTGACATTAACTATTTGCTTGTAGTTCTTTAGAAACCTATCAACGACATGTTTATTGCTAAAATTATTATAAAATCAGGAGATTCTTGAAGCCTATTAAGACTGCAATTTTAGATACACATTCTTTCTGTTTGATAACATAAGTATATAAGATTACAGGATAATCCTAGGAGGTGTAGCTTTAGTATACCATACCTACCTGTCGCTTATGTCGGGGGTAGGATCGATGATAATTTTGCATGTTTTTTGGACATTATTCACCCTTTTTCCGGTTTCGACAAGTTGATCTCATCGCGTTGAGAGGAACTGATGCATCTCAGCACCTATAGAAATCGAACAGTTCGCCAGCCTCTTACAAATATGTCAATTTACTGTTTAGCAATAGGTCACACACCTTTTATTCTTTCTAGGAGCACAGAATAAAGTTTTTTGTTGTTGTTTTTGATGAACAACACTTTAAAATAGTCGAAACTTTAAGACTACTCTGAAGTGCCCCTTATTCGTACTGGTCATAAAGATCTGTAAAAAATATAATTGTCATCAAAAATCAATAAATATTCATAAAAAATATTTACATTGCACCATTAATAAATCATATTTTAAGTGTTTTAATGTATCCCAAAATCTCCAATCCCATATCACAGCCCTCGAAGAATGGTGTAATAGGAGGATTAAGATAAATTCCAACAAATCACCTTTACCCTTCGTCGTAAACCTACTGACTGCCCTACAGTTTCATTTAATGATGCTACTCTTACCCCTGTCGAACAGATCCGCTACCTTGGACTACATTTGGACAAACGATTAACCTGGAATCCTCTACAAGACTGAAAAGACTGGAAACTGCACGTCGATTTCGACTATTACAGCACTTACTAGACAAACGGTCTAAACTTCCAACACATTATAAAAGACTGATCTACATAACTGTAATAACGCAAATCTGGACATATGGAGTTGAGCTTTGGGGCTCCACTAAACCTTCGAATTTTTCTCGTAATCAATCCTTACAACTTAAAATCCTTCGTAAAATCCTCAATGCTCCTTACTTTGTCACAAATAAAATCATACATAAAGACCTTAATGTTCCCGATGTAACCGATCTAGCCCGAACCAGATATCACTCCTTCCAATATAAACTCCCTAACCATTCAAACCCCCTATTTTCTAACCTTGCATCCTCTTCCATTTCTGACAATCCTCCGAGGTGCTTAAAAAGATGATGGCCACGAGACCAGCTAATGTAAAATGTCATTAGAGTGCAACCAATGGGTAGATTCTCTACACGCCTGTAACACTCCAATTTAACTTAGATCAGATTTACTAAATGTATTATAATGTACAGTTGTAAATAGCAATAAGTAAATATTAAAAAAAAAAAGTGTTTTAAATTGAAACCACTCCGGAAGAATAATGACAAAACTGCAATTTTTCGTGAAATTGACTTTATTGTATTGGCGTGCTCAAAAATGAATCCAATAGTTGATTGTAAAACAATATAACTGTTTTTACGAAATTCACCACGGGAAGGAAAATCGGTCGTGATAAGCATGCTTATTTAGCTTCCCTTCCGGTGGAATAATAACAAAATGTTCAATTGATTTTTACAAAGGAAGACAATATTGGTGTACTTGTCAGCGCTTCAGCGGCTTAAGTGTTCTTTGTATCATTTGACAGGAATAAATATTTATTCCATTTACATCATTCTATTTTCGTCATTCTCATGCCCAGTAGACGATTTAAACTTTTTATCGATACGAATTTAATCGGCCGTTAAATTAACAAATTAAAATACTTAATTACCCTGATGACCAGTAACATAATTCCCTTCTTCTACTAACCCTGTTATGACAGTCTTAAATACTTACTGTGTTAAATAGTTTTTTTTTTTTTCATTTTTATTTGTTTTGTTTTTCCAATTTTTTTAATAAACTTTTCCATAACGTTTACTTCATATTTTTAATTGTTTTCCTTACTTATATTTGGTCAGAAATATAAAATTTGTGATATATTTTTAGAGTAATAATGACATTTATATAGCTCCGGTTATCGTGAAGCTGTTATTTGTTATTTTATGCAACAGTATACTAAAATGTCTATAAACTACTATCATACAAGCATGAAACCGAATCTATGAGCCATTTTATTAAATCAAAGTCGATTTATTTTTCATGCCTCATTTTTTTCATGTTTTTCATTATACTTCTAGAGCAGCGAAGTAATTTATATAACAATTATATTATATAAGAGATATTAAAATGTAATTTACCTATGTTTATTAATTGTGAGTCTAATCATCCTAATAATTATTGATAGATTAAAATATAAAAAAGTGAAATTTAAACAGTTATGAAAATATACTGGTTTTAAATTATTTTGGAATGGTCTTCTTTATTTATACATTATCACAAATTAATAAAAAAAAAAAAGTGTTCATTATAGATTGTTCAATTGATAATTTGATATTTTACTGTACAGTTAAATCGGAATAGTTGTGGGGAAAACGTTTCGGAATATTGGAATAATTCCAACAATACCGCCAAGGGGAGAATCAAATAACTGTGCAGATGATGGGTGAAGTGGAATGACTTATACAATCTACCAAATACCATTGTCTCGCGTCAGCGCTTTCCTTTCAGCCAAAGCTTTCAATGGAAAAGATAAAATTTAAATTGAAAACAATATGGAAGTATTGTCAAGTACTATCTCTTTTAAGTTTCACGAACCAGTTCGGGATATATTTGTATTTTCTTTTTATCACAACTATAAACCTCTATAATTTTATTGAGTTATTTCATTGAAAATAATAAGTTCTGGCATTAAACATTGTGACAGCCTGTCATTCACAATTGAAGGTTTAGAAGACTTTCCTAAAGGCAAACCTTCAATTGATCCTTCAAGATACGTTTCTTAAACGCAACAGCAGAGGCGTATTTAGAGCAAAAGCAAGCAAATATTTAAAGTAATACAATTAAAGAACAGAATTAATATAAAATAAATATTAAACTAAACATAAAGAACGAGAGACAGTAAATAAGTGTTCTTGAGATGAAAAGAATATTAAGATAAAAGGAAGTTAATATATAAATGATCGATTCTTTATTGGATGTTAATGTAACACATTGCATTATAATTCATTTGAATAAATTATTGCTTCATGATTTCTATGAAATAAAAAAATATTAAAAACAAATTGATATTTTTTTAATAAATGAATGTTCAATTGAACATTATGCTTAAGAAAATAAATTAATTCATTAATTTGGTATACAATACAATAATCACCGAACCCATAACAACCTACACTAATGTTTCCATTTAAGTTGACCCCAATAAACATCAAGTATCCTTGTAAATATGAGTAAGTGAAATCAAACAGTCGCATCTGAGAGTGATGCTGAGTATACAAATAATTAACTGTTACACCAATAATTTAACATTTATTAAAACCTACTTTATAATTTGTATACTTACCCTCTTTTTACTTTAACCGTCTAACATAATTCGTATGTTAAATATGTACGGACATGAGAAAGAAATATGTAAAAGAGCAACATATGATGGGCTCCCTTCTTCTGTATTGTGGACCCTTGCTTTAAGGCGGGCCAAGTAGAAATGAATCCACCCGCGTTATTGAGGTACCCTGCAGAAATTATCGATGAACACTTCGATTACTATCTCTCAAATTTATGAGTTATTTTAAGTTGTTTTCAACATATTCTTTGATTTTATGATTGTTAATTAAATAGAAACAAATTTCAGCCATTTTATGGGCTTAGTGGATGATCTACTACCTCTACAGCCCAAGGACTTACTCACGTAAAATTTAGTAGCCCAAATCAGAAAACGTGATTACCTCCAAGCTCATCCACATAAGATAAGAATCAGAACCACCCCAAAATACTTATTTCTTTCTGATTACTTACTTACCTTTGGACTCAAATGACAAATGAATTGAAAATTTGTGACATTGACGCCCACGAATGACCGAAAAAATCATAAATTGATTACGTAATGCGGAGAAGTAAAATATTAATTTACCTAATCCGATGTTAGAAAAACACATTATTGTTTTATTTTTTTTTTCATCCGATAAAATTTTTGTTTCAATATAACCACAGTTAAGTGAAATATATAAGATTATCTCTCAACATTGTTATTTAGCACATTAAGTAAGATAAATGATCAAATTTATTATAAATTATAGTGCCAACAATAATAAGCAATTCAGTTTGAAAGATAAGATTTTGGTTTGGTAGTTGAGGTTCATTATTTCCTTACCACAACGCCGCATTCCCCCGCTTTTTCCGATCTACAGTTGAGAATTGTGACTAGTGTGACACAAGTCAACATTGTTGAGAGAAGCCAGGTCATTTCCTTTGCAGCCTTTTTAACTTATTTATTTCCCTTGGCTGGTTACTTTTATATAATTTTAGAGGTATGCACACATTTCATTATATACTATATACTAACATGTACTATACACCTACTAGTTTTCTTACATAATAAAGCAATTTGTTATTTGATTTTATGTATCGATAAGTGATTGAAGTGTGACTAATGTAACTAGTTTTGGAGACCCATATTCATAAGTATTTTTATTAAAAAATATTCTTTAGATATTATTCTAAAGTTTAATCACACAATAAATACCAGTTATGGACATGGGAATCTATAACTATAAACCTTGATTACTTAAGGACATACCTTTATTAGTCTTCATTACTTAAGGTACCTGAAAAATTTCAAAGAGCTTAAAGATAGAGTATCATGAAAACGAAAGAATTTCATTGCTATGTACTGTCTCGGGATTTAGTCGGGATGCCAGGATAATCACTAAATGCAATTATCCAAAAATAGATTAATTTATTTTGAGTCTTTCAAAATATTATTATAATTGAATTATTTTTCTAAGGATTTTTGTGTGTTTACCAGTTTATGAATTAAATACCATTTTATTTATAAAATGTTGTTACCATTAATTATATAACATAATTAATAGGTCCTATGTAATATAATAGTAAATAAACTACTTAAAAGGACTAAGTATTTATTTACAATGATTGATAAGCCTCTATTTACAATGATTTATTAGAATAATTGAAATGATTCCGTTAAATTGGTTTGCCATAAAATATAGATTATTACATTATTACCTAATATATATATGAATGAGTGCTGAGTTGGATGGTGCGTGTAGTAACATGAGTGTCATTTTGTTCATAAAGTATGGCGCACAGGTCTCATAGTCGTTCTTCGGACTTGGTCTCGTCGAAGTGCATCTTACCCTTCCTTCGGTCTTCTTTCTTATGCTGCTTCTCCTGCTTCTCTCTTCCATCTCTTCTCTTTACTATTATATTAAAAAAGGGACGTCGCCTTTTAGGAATCTCATTCCCTCATTGGCTACCATCAGCCACGCCCAAGAAAAATACGTTACAGAGAGTGGTACATTTAAAAAAGTGTTTGGTGCAAGTTTTGTTTATAATTGACCTGCCCACCGATAAAGCCAGCAGGCAATACCTGCTTTTAATAGATTTGCTCAGAACCCTTACAGCTGTCCATTAACCACCAGTGAAGTGCCCTTTGTTGACATACTCGGCACAGGTATGACAAGACATATGGCAAGGGCCCCTATAATATTAATAATTGCTAATACCTCGATACATAGCATCATATCAATGGGATTTTGTCGCGAGGGTTGCTTCTAATTTAGCATTATCAAGGGGTGGAGGATAACAATGATACAAACGCCAACAGAATAGCCTCCAGCTTTACATTTTAAATGCGTATGCTCATAATTAATAGTTTTCAGGATGTCCATAACTAATTAAGTTCCCCGTAATCATCGAAATAAACAATCGTAAATTTAAAAAAAAAAAGTATAAAAAATATGCAATCTTATTTTGTGGAATTTACATAAGAGGAAACTAATAATTATCTTGTAAAAAATGAAGCGTTATTAAAATTAAAATTTGATTATCGCATTTTCTAATGAAATCACCAACTTGTTAAACGGTGAAAATTTACGACCTTAAGGTAAACCATAACTAATCAATTATCCTAATATCCCAAATAAAAATATTTTATTACACGTAATTCCGAACTTCAAAACACTACATCATCAAGATGCAACACAACAATAGTAGAAGATTATTACAATATTAAAAGTAAAAGATAACCCATGCAAAAATAAACTGCCAATCGGCATGAACATTAATACTTATTCCAATGAATCGAAATATCAAAGCAATTCATCAATCCTTAATTAATTGACAAAGGAGTAGCAATTTGCTAACGGGGACGTAATCCAATTGGATGCCATTAGTAGCTTGAAACCGGTCATCGTCAACTTGTAGAGTAATTACAGAGCTTCAATTTGCTAACATGAGACACTTCAGAATCCGAATTATCCTCAGCTCAACATAATAATGAATAATTTAAAAATATTAAAAAAGATTTTACATACAACGAAGATAGTTTTACATTCAAAGTAAAAAATCCTACTCATGAAATCTTGAAGCCAATACAGCTCTTGACAGGCTACGAATTTTCAGTGGGAACCCACAGTTTTTTATTCAAAGAAAAGTGCCGAGGACGGAATGCCTCTGAACGCAAACTATTTCGAAATACATCATCAAAAATAAACATAGTACTTTTTTGTGTTAGTTGTAATATATATGTATGAAACGTGGCTGCAACCTAAGCCCAGGCACTCCTTCACTTTTTGGAATCATTGGTTTGATTGTAGTCGACTGTATAATATAGTGATGAATAAAACATAATTAACTGAAACTAAAATCTATTGCATGAATTGCAGTTGAAGTAGGTGACGACCGAAACAACAGGTGTGTTAGTTAATTTTGAATAATGGTTCTATGGATTCAATGACGATGATGATGACGGTGTAAGTTATATTGATAGATGTGGACTAACTCCATGGCTCGGTTATCCTCTCTTCTTTCCTATATTTCCTCCATCCCTCTCCTCCTTTGTTCCGGGAGGCACTCCAAAATGTCTCTACTCACTCATTTTTATAGTAGAATATAGATAAAGAAAAAAATGGCTGCTTATGGCTAAGGCTCGCTAGCGAGAGTGAGCTTTTGTTTTTTCGGCCTCATTGGGCGCTGGTATTACAATTAGCATATGATTGTAGGTTGTTTCAAGCCTTCCGTTTAATGGAACAATATTTATTCGTGATATCAAATATAACAACTAGCCGTCTTGATCCAAGTGTAGTTTACAGGAAGCATTCAGGGTTCCTGATATGCATTAATTTTTAAATTTGCCGAATATATATTTTTGACACCAAGTAACTTACAAATGAATTAAACATCCAAAATCGTATTATTTCTACTCCTGAACAGAAATGCGTATATACAACATTTGAATATTTTATGTAGTTGATTATTATTGTAATGAATAGTTAATTTAATTCTGTGGAACAGTAGAATTAGCATTTCATGGGGCTATTTCAGTTTATTTAAATTGCGAATTTTTTCCCTTCTACTTTATGAACCTAACTCAATAGTTTTAGCTTTAAATGTCCTGATTCTTATGTTCGAGAGTCACGCCGAGATAGAGGATGTTATTGAAGATTTTCCGGCCCTGACCATCCACGACGAACCACTGGGGTAGTCTGCTCTTCTTGCCTTGTTGGAAGAACATTAACATGGCACCCGTCTTATTAGAATTGGCTCTGATGCCGTCCTTCTTCAGTGCAGCTACAATGGTGGCGGAAGCAGTTTGTGCATAGTGGAGGGCCAATTCAGCTCTCATGCTGAAGGTGTAGACACACTAGCGCAATCGAACTCAATAGGTTATCTAGGGATCAAGCTGGACAGACATTTCACTCTATCTGCTCATATCTATCACAAAGTTAAACAGGTAAAAAGAAAAAAACACCGCCTCCATCACCAACTTCTAGCATCTGCTCTCTCGTTACGATTAAAAACAAAAATATACAAAAGCATCCTAAGGCCATGTCGTTTATACGGATTTTCAAGTTTCAATTTCGACTGCGCCCCTAGTTCCTCAAAAGGTCTCCACCCCAGTCCCAAATCCTATTAAGCCTTCCATACAAACAAAATATCCTTTCTCGCCAACTAATGAGCTTCTACAAATTTTTATAGAGCTATTCTTATTTATAAGTTGTTTTTTTTATAATTATTAATTCAAAATAGACTTTCTGTGTAAATTTTCGTTGCGAGACCACCAAACTGCCCTAGCTAGGATCAATATATTCGATTTACAGCTGTAATATGAGCCTGAATTTCAATTTTTTTTACAACGTTTTAAATGCTATACCTAATTTGGCCGTTTTCTACTAATTTTAATTTATATAAGGTTTTATTTATCGCAACATTAGCGGCGTCAAGCAATATCCTTTATTCAAACATCACCTTCGCTGTGGATTACCTTATATAAACAAAAAAAAAAAAAAGAAGCAATATCCTTCCCCAGAATGGCTTAGAATTTTTTTATTTTTTAACAAGTCGATTAAAAATCGGAATCCTATGATCAAAAGGGCTGTGCTAAGTGGATAATAATAATAATTGTTGCCTACCTTTATCACTCTCCAGGAGGGTGAGGGTTGATGAATAAAACATTTCTAATTGTTCACCCTTGAGGATAATCCAGAATCAATCTAAGTCCCCCAGGATGGTAATCAGTGCCTTTGGCCGAGCCACAAGTCTTTCAAAGGAAAGATATTGGTCTTTCAGATTAAAAAAAAACAAAGCTGAAGACTCTTCTATAATAAAGAAGTTTTAATAATTAAACTAATATAGGGGTTCTAATAATTAAAATTATATCGGGATTTTAATAAGTTACGGCCTGATTCAGCTGTTACTTTGATATCAGCTGACTGAGGAGATCAGCCGATCGAGCTTATATAAAGAGATGTACCGAACCACATGAAGCCGATATTTTACATTAGTTCAAGCGTGTTAGATCTTATTCTTTCTTCTCTTTTTTAACATTTTGCTTTCGCCGATACTTAAGTGGTGCCGAAACCCGGGATCTTTAGATAGTTTTTTTTTAAGAAGAATTTTCTTTTTGTTTTGATTTTGTCGTATCCTTCCTTTTTATAAAATTATGGCCAGTGACGGAATCGTGAGAGCAACAGTTCTGAACCTCGAGGGTTGGAACAAAAATACCCATCCTCAAGCTGAAGTCAACCAACCTTTATCTTCAGGGAACCCAACTTCGGAATAAATTCAGCCACTACCGGAAGTGTCTTTAGCGCAAGCTCATGCCACGACACTAGAATGGATTAAGGTCCGTACGGCAACCGCCCAGGACCTGAGGAAGGCGGTGTCAGACATAGAAAAATTCACAGGAGAATTAAATCACTTTTTAAAAGGAGGTGACCGACTAAGAAGCCAAATTGAAGCGAAGTCACATTGCATCGCAAGTATACCCGTCGATTATACGGATCCACAATACCATATACCATACGATTAATGTTACAATACGATACAGGCTAGAAAGCGTCAGAAATTACAGCGATTTTTCTAAAGCACCGAAGCTGTGTTGGTTTCTGGTTTTTTCCCTCACCAGACAGGTGCTCAAACCACCCATAGGCCCTCCGCCATTTTATTGATGTTAGCTGTGATCTATGAACAGATTTACTCCTGTATTATTTCAATTTATTTATTTTATAGACAAGTATCGATAGCAAGATATTGTAGCATCAAGGAACATTTACGAACTCAACCTTCCAATAGCATTAACCTAACAACTGTGAATAACTTTGGTTAATTACGATCAGCAGGATCTGAGTTTCTTTTTATATAAATATTAATCAATGTTAATGTATATTAATTTGTCAAGTTATATATCTCCTTCAAGTCAGTTTTCCATTGTTTTCATTTTGTGATTATAGAAAATTAGGAAATTATTTTGTTTCTTCTTTCTTTTTATTTTATAAAATTAGAAATCATGGTACATTATTATTATTTATTTCTGTTTATTAGGGACAAGATCCTATTAATTTGGATATATATATTTTCATATTTTTTTATTACGAGTATAATAACTATATTTGTTAATGTTCTTATATTATATTTTAATATGTTAATAAATTTTGTTTGAAAGCTGAAAATATTTTATATTTTAATTTTTGTCCCTTTTTATTTATTTTGTTTTCAATTCACGACTAATTAACTCTATAATTTTGATTAATCATACATCATTTTTTGATATGTATATTTCTTCTTTCCATTATACACGTTCATTTTCCAGGTTCTCCTTATAGAATTGAAAAATCAAACCAGTATTTTTTTTTTTTGTTAACTCTTCTTGTTTCTGGGACCTTCAGGTCAAACCATCCTTTATGATCTATTCGACTCTTATAAACATATTAATCTTTATCAATAAACAATAACTAAGCAATATTGCTTTCATGAATTTTCCACAATTTCACCCTACAATAATATAGATATAGACTGTAGATAAACTCTAGTCTACAATGAGTGAAATGCTTATTTTAACTTGCAATGCTGTCCAAATATATTGGGTGCATCGTATAATACACAACATCCTTATCAATATTATAAACAGTTATAGTAAATGTAATATAATTGTAATAGTAATATAGACACTAAAAGTCATTAACAAAGATACAATAATTAATTTTATGCTTTAGAGCGTTACGATGCCCCAGGAACACCCTCCACAAGAATCTCTTCACAGCGTTCGCCGCTAACAATTTCCTTTGGCTATTGTGGTACAGGCTGATTGTACCATTTCCAGAAGTCGTCATAGAAAATGGGGTAAGATGGAATCGTCAAAATATATTTATAGAATATTGATGTGTAGATAGTTGACCGTAAATTACTAATTGGAGAAGATGGTCGGGAGTGCGATCAGCAAAAAAACATAAATAAACAAAAAAATATTTATTTACCCGGACGTTTCGACCTGAGTTTCAGGTCTTCATCAGGGTGGCTAGCAGGGAATCTTGGCTAAACCATCTTCTCCAATTATTTATATAATAATGACAATGGACAAACACTATCTTCTTGCTGAGAAAGCATTAATATTAATTTGGAATCCAAATGACAAAATATTAATAATTTTACTTAATATTTGATACAGCATTGAGTCCTAACCCATGTTACCTTTCTGCTGCACCCACCGATAAGATGTTATCAGATCAGAACCCAATGATAGACTCTTCAATTTTTTCTTCAAACAATAAGTGGACACCAAAAAAATTGATGAAGTGCTTCCTTTAAAAATTGGTTTACATGTTTTCAAATATTTCGAGGATTTGATAAAAATGTTTTACCTGCACTAGTAACATATCTTTTTATTTTTGACATATAAAAATAATATATTATTCGTTAAGGATAATGGACTTTTTCATTGCTAGCACCAGCCACATTAGTAAGAAGCTTCTTATAAAAAACAAATACATTTACACGTTAATAAACGGAAGCAGTAAAAGGTGTTTGATAAAATTATTGTAAATCATTTTTACTCTAATTCCCACGTTTAAAATTCGGACCACTTTTTGTCAAATCTTAGGTTTACCAAGAAAAATGCATTTTTAATAGTAATATGGAACCGTCTAGAAACTAAATAGCACATTATATGCCCACAATCGGAATTGGAACACCGACAATCGACAATGTAACTACAATCGATTGAAAATCACCGAAACAAATTCGAATAATTAATTACGATTTTAAGGGAAAATTTTCCTGCAAGAATTTTTTTTTTTTATTAACGTTTTAATTTTGCTCTCCTGCCCTCTTCCTCCTTGAGCATCTAATACTCTTAATTTTTTAATTCTGCTATTCATGCCTTGGATTACTAACATATTGGAAATTCATTAATCGTTATATCTAAAATTAGTTTCTTTATGAATTAATGATTTCTGTCCTCCTAAGTCAAAAATATCTCTTTTCTCAGCTTTGGACAGGAATTTAGAAAAAATAAAAATTAAAAGCCAACTTAGTTCAGAAAAGCGTAAATTTCACCTGTAATATCCTAAAACTGGGCATAAAAACCTATTTAACTGTTAGGATGGTGCTGGGGAGATACTTTTTTTTATTATTCAAATAAAAAAAAGTATCTCCAAGCTAGAACTTGGAGGGGAAAGAAAATAAATCGCCAATTTTCTGTTAAATTTTAATAACCGAATTTGTTAGCATTCTTTTTTTTAACCACTTTTTCAGAAGTATTTAAGTACTTACTGTGATTTCCATTAATATTAATGTTAATTCATCCTGAAAAAATGTATTACTGATTTCATTTTCTGATCCATACATATAATTATAGCTCGAACATGGGTCGTCTTCATTCCATTCATTCATGCTACTTGTATCATTAGCAACCTTGGAGGCTATCTTACGATTTAATGGTGTCTTAAATAGATGCAGACAAGAAACTTATTTTTGTATACTAGATCTGTCATTTTGTCCGATGTTAACTGTGGTAAAGCATACACTGTTTTAAAAGATTTACCTGAAAATGGTAGGGCGGATATACTTTATATGAACCATTAGTATAATATGGTACTTTATAATGGAATAATCGAGTAGGTTCGGGAATGTTAGCCCCGGGGTCAAAACGTTCATTGTTTGCATTTTATGTTGGAAGCGTTTATCCTAATTCTGTTTATTCTTTAACAATATTCATTTTATTTAATTTTTTGTTTAAAACCTTCACGTGTTATTTTTTTTTGTACGAATGGTATGTTAGGTAGGTCCTTTCCTGTATAAGATACATGTTATTTGTGAATTTTGATTGTATTATAGTTTTGATAATAGTGAATCAATATTATTTACCTTATTAATAGGTGGAATCAAATGATGTTATTAACACTTCTGTTTGTTATGTTATGAAAATAGAGAGGATGAAGAGTTAATTATAAGAAACTATTATATGTATTTATTTTTAATTATATGTATTTAAAAAAACTACAATAATAAATATGAATATTTTTAATTTTAATATCTATAGCAATTTTACATTAAAATAGCAGTATTAGAAAACGAAAGATTCTGTACTTATTTCCAGAAATTTAGTATTGGGAACTGCAATTACTTTCCGGGCCAATTTCTTTGGTTTGTTGGGTAAGTAGAAAACGTAAAACATTTTAAATTAATTTAGTATATATTGTTATATTTTTATTTCTGAACCAAGTATAGTTAACGCTGTTGTGGTTTTTAATGATATGCTAAAATCATTGACTGTAATTGAAAAAAAAATTTAATTGATTTTCATTCGAATAATTCAATTGTAATTATATTTTTTTAGATACTAGTAATTGATACCGAATATTAAAAATGTGCCACTTTAAAACTTTGCTTAAGCACGTCTCCTGGTTTAGAATTAATTTCCATATATCATTTAGATAGACTCACCCCCGATTCGCATACACACATATATCATTGCCTTGATATGAAGTAGAAGAAAAATCACTAAACTCTTCCCGACGTCATGGGGAAAAGTAGAAGAAATAAGTAGCAAAGTTGGAGACGGGGCGGACGGGACTGAAGGAGGCAGTGACGAATACCCGGGATCATGCTATAAGAGAAAAAATGATCAACTGCCTCAACTAAAAGCCTCGCTACTCCACTCTGTCTCTTATAAACTTCCTCACGTTCCTTAGTAATGTCTTTTAGGACTGCCATACACAAATCGACGAACTGCAGGTTAGTCAATTATTCAATGCTGGTACGTTCAGTATACGTTCTAGATTTTATGATTCTCAACTCCTTGCATTTAACCAATAAAAGAAAATGATTTTATGCGATAAAGTATATTTTTTTAACTACTATTAAATCAATAAAACGGTTGTAGACAATAGAAGAAACCTTGGAGGGTGTAAATTTTCAGGGGTGAAATAAATTAAATTAAAAATATCATTGACACTAATGGAAAACAAAATGTTCATTAATTTAGCACAGAGTGAAATTATAAAATCGAAGCCACTGAAAGGTGACAAAAAGCACAATCAGCAAGGTGGGATCTTGAGAACAGAGATAGACGCTAGCGGGGTAGCTGTAGATCGGGTAGCGGGAGCAAGTATTTTTATTAAAAGGGCAGGAATATCATGGTAACACGATTCATTTAGAAATTATCATTCTTCCCAAACGGACAGTTGCTAAATAACTTCATAACTACGTACTTCACAGAATATATAGTAGTCTTGATTTTAAAATCGAAACAATTTTGCTTCTATCTGAAACCAAAATGAGCTGGGTACGGCCAATAGTTTCCAAGATACAGCTACAAAATTGTCCATTTCCTCTCCAAAATTTACCGAAATGTCTGTTTTACTATGAAATGACGTAAAAAATATTCGCTCTATGATGACAACCATACGGAAATATTTCAAAGTGCATTTAATTAACTTTCGTTTCATTACACTATGGAACTTTTAGGCTCAATGTTTCTCTTGATAATGGGAAGTAACTAACAATATTGAAAAGTAAAATTTGAAAAAAAAAAAAAAAATCAAGTATTGGCATAGGCATCGTTCTACCTCAATTATTGGAAAATAAAAAATACAACAATACTTTACATAACTCACATTGTAGAATGTTGGGCAATAGAGAAGTGGACAACAAACAGCCAGCCCATTGGGATAGAGAGGGAGAAGCAACAGCAATAAAAAGCTGTCATATTAGATAAATGAAATAATACGTAGTAATGTTAAGGATATTCTATGAAGTGCACCTTCAACTTAAGGCCAGGGGCTATCTCACTTTAGAATATGCTGGTTGGGTTGATTAGTGGGCTGTACATAATTTATAGAAGAAATTGAAGGTGAAAAAAAAAAAATTAATCAATTTACTGCTGCAAAGAAACATGTGCGAATTCGTTTGGATTTATAGCCTTTTAATTTTGAAGTGGGACCAACGAAGATGGTTTATTGTGCACAAAGATCCGGTTACAGTGGATTAGAAATGAAAAATAGAGTTGACTCACCCAGGTGGACGCCTATGTATAATTAAGGTGGCATCCTCTCTCTTCTTATTTTCTTATCTCCCTGGCAAGCGTCACAAGTTAGGAAGCTAGTTTTTCGAGTTATTCTCGCATGGTACTTAAATTCAGGAGTATTAAAATAATTTTGTGAATCCCACAGAAGAAAAATGGCGCTCTTCTCTCAGTTTCTTTACGCCACAGCAAGCTAGAGGCTCTTTCTTACTATATTGGCCAGATGGGTCACTAAAGCTGCCAATTACTAATATGCATATGCGTATTCGTAGGCCACGTTGTTTCGTTTTTTCAACGAAATAATACAATTTTCATTCAACAACTATTCTGAAACACCTCATTATAGTATAACTAAATATAAAAAATAATTATATCGCTCACTACATTTATGTGATGCCTAACCTAGTTAAGTGGTTTAAATTATAGTAATTACTTAAAATACTTTCTTCCTAAGTAGTAGCTGATGACAGAAACCATTTATTTACTAAAAGACTGAACAGTCAAAAATTCCATCAACATTTTTGTTTCAACTCCATCTTAACTCATTGATACAATTCCTTGTAAGATTAATTAGCCCTCTGTGGATTTATCTTTAATAAGGATTAAGTGCTGTAACGAAGGACTGGAAACCGCGAGGAAATCCTTGCAGTACTTCCGGTTCGTTAATGGAATGTTCTAGGTATTTTCAGGATTATAATGGAGTAGCTACACTCCACAGTTTAAGCGCGTTAAAATTGGATTATGTCTGCATTAGCTACATGCAGCATGACTGACTGAATAACTATCGAAATTTATGTGGGAAAAAAAAGGACTAATAACTTAAATTAACTAGAAAGAAAGCGTCTTAAGGCTGTATCTTCTGATAAAAAATACAAAACATAACTTTTATCCATCTATTTCACATCATTCCAATAAAACACGAATGCTGAAGAAGCATAATTAAATACTACAATACAGATTGTATATTTAATTAGGCTGTAATAGCCTATTATTAAGGTTGACGATCTCCAAAAATAATCCATGAAATGTTCAGTTTTATATCTTGCAATCATTTTAAAGGAAAGCATATTTGTATAAACAGCCTAAAAATTTCACCTTTTTACATTATCTTTTCTTACTCTGAGATTATATTTGTCGAAAGACTTCAATTTCACCCAATGAATTCAAACCCATCCATGTTATTTTTTTTTCTAATCCTTCCATTGATTAAATAAATATAGACAATACACATATATAATAATAAACATAGGTCCTTTCAATCCCTTTTGCTATTTCAAGATTAGAGGTCGAATGACCCGCTGCAGATGTCCTATCAATTGAATGTGGAAGCATCAGTCTGCTGGCGGTAGAAGTGGACCGTAAAGTCCAGACCCCTTCTCTCAGCGAAACTATTATCAAAAATATTTTATAGTCTGTAGGAAGGGCTAAAAACTATAACAGGCAGATAAATGAATGAAACCTCATTTTTCTCGGGCTGTTATAATTTAATTGAACTTCAAACTGAAAATGAACAATACTTTGATAAATAGGCTAAGCGTTTATGAATACAAAAGAATAATTTGTCGAAAAACGCGAGTGGTACGGACAGGCCCAAATTGTTTCCATTTGCATTGTTCAAAATCAGGTTTGATTCTCTTCTGATAGGAAATACCTTTTGTTCTACCATCAGCATTGTGTGGATGGAGGAGTTATATTCCGTGAAATGTGCCTGCTGACCGTTATTGAATGTTTGATTGATTAGTGATGAAGCCTGATACCGAGTGAAGATACCGAGTGAAGATAATTGATATGAGCCTTTATGGCTGCCGAGGCTAGAGGACCCACAGGAGTGGGGTTCATGTAATGTTTATAGATGGCAAGACCTTCATAATAATATTCCTGCACGGATTTAAAGAGGGAAACATCTTCTTTAGTTGGAAAGAGGTCTGAAACCTTTGATTTGGAGCACAGGTCTTTAAGGGAATCGTAGGTCTCGCAGAAGGAAGTGTAACAAAGACTGAGTTCTGAGTACATACCTTTGAATAAGAATATTTTTTCAGGGTCTTTTGCAATACCTCGCCCTTGAGAAGTACATGTTTTAATCTGGGATAAATAGAAATTTAATTTCTCTTTAAGTTTTTCAAATTGAATTTTGATATCCTCTGGTATGTCCATTTTTATTTTAGAGGTGATTTAGAGGTGAATGAGTTGAATGAAAAAAGAAACTGAAAGATAATAAGTGAAGAGAGAGGACGAGAAAAACGAAATTACTTAATGGCGGAATGGAGCACCTTACAAATTCTTTTCTATAAAAAAAATAACTTAAAAAAAAAATGAAATAAAATGTACAATAACAAAATTCGACAACCGGAGGACCATGAGAAAAAATAAATAAGAAAAATATCCGGGGGATGGGACCAAATGTTACGGCGGGTAGGGGTTAAAAGGAACCTTTACTAGCCCAACCGTGAAAAGAAAAGAAATGGTCGAATTTTGTTATTATTGTATTTTTAAATAAGTAAACATAATAAACGGAACACAAAATATATAAGAATATACAAACTAGAAAAAAAAATAAATCTTAGAACTATTACAAAATTAAATGAATTAGACAAAAACAGAGAAAAAAAAGTCTTATTTCACCGGTGATTGGTGGGGCCCCGATTGTGGTTGTTCTGAGTGGAAGTAGATCGACAAAAGGAACGTACGTCCGTCCGCCTTGTCCTCTTGGAGTATGAGTTGAAGAAGTCCGCCCGCCGTGGCTAAGATGATTCAGCTAAGCGAAGATGGCCAGAATGCTGGTAACTACGAGTGCGTAGTGAGTAGATAAAGGAGACGATACGTGTGTGCGGTGAGAAGTTAAGAAGTTGTCTGTCTATTTTTTAGTTTAAAAAACAAAAGAAAGAAGTTGTTTTGTTTTTGACGTTAATAAAAATCACATGTTTCAATAATTGATTTGTGAACCATATGTTGGCCGCAACAGATGGCAATTTCTCGACTACCACGACCAAATACGCTGTATTCATAATCCGATTCAAAATTCAATGCACACCATAAATTTGATGTGTGATAACCCTCAATACCTTTATCATGTTCAGTCTCAGTATTTCTTTTTTTAGTTTATAAATAAAGGATAAGTCATGCGATCTTTCTAGATAGTCAGTGTTTAAAACATTCTAAATTTTGTCACATTGCTTCGTGTAAGAGCTATAATTGTTTTATTGCTTGATGTAGTTCATACTTTTGGCATGTGACTACTTTAAATCTTCGTTGAAGATATCCATTTATAATTAGGTAGAGTCCAAGTTAAACTGGGCATAACACAATATCTATATATATATTTTTGTTATTGATCTAGTCCAAACATTTCACCTTTCCTTGATAAATGTTATTTTTGGCTTACTTTGTTCAAGTCCAACATTCTGCTGTGAGTTCGACCATAGAATGGTATCGTTATTCCACAGTCTTCTAATGGCATTGTTGAGTAAATTGTATTCACTTAGAAGTAAAGAATATTCCAACTACATAAAATCAGTATCTAATGTTAGATATTTTATAAACTGTTCGTTAAAAAATTACATAAACCAATACTAGCAAAAATTTATATAACAAAAGTTTATATTACATCTTACATAATGTTTTTAATTTCAATTTAATATATCATAAAACTAAGTATTTTGACTTAGAACTCCTAAGTAAAAAAACATTAAAAAATAATAATAAAAAGCTAAATTTATAATGAATCATTATCATGGTAAGTCAATTGTATTAGAAATTTCATTTATAAACCATCAGAATACATATAAATACAGTACCTTACATTTTGTACATTGCATTTTATACATTCAAACTTAATTTTCTATTTTAAAAAAAGTAACAATTAGCTAGTGCTATTAATATTTTTCCTCTAATAATTTCATTTTGATGCATAAATCATAAAAATAAAGTAAATAAATTACTGAGTCATAATTGTGATGCTGGAGTGAAAAAGAGGGTGGAAAGGTTAGTCCTATGTCAATCTAAAACAATGGACACTATTTTATACTGTGTAACAGAATAAATAGGAAACATTTTTCAAAAAACAAATTACGTACCAGTTTGAACACTAAGTATTGACGCCTGTTGTATAAGACCTATTACGACAGATTTCGTGGTTAATTCCATCCCATCAATATGTCCCCTCTACTTCGAATTTTCCCATGTGAAAAACTCAATGGGTAAAAATAGAAAAACCTATCTACCTCGAGTACCTTGCAGTATTAAATATTACGATATTTAATCATATATGTATCATATCATATATATATATATATATATATATATATATATATATATATATATATCATGACTACTCATGAACTTTCCATTATTGATATGTAAGCAAATTCGGTATGAATGATACAGATTTATGAAACAAAACAAAGAACTCACTACTATCGTTTAGCTCAAGCTTCCAGTCCTTTTAAATTACTCACTAAGGTTTATAACTTTGACTTTGACATTACTGAAGATTTGCAATCAATCATGCCTGTTGATAGATACCTAATTATGTTGTGAACTCATGGCAGCCCACCCTTTCTAGGTTCTAGAGGACAAGGTGAGATCAATTTGAATTTCTCGAAGAGTAAATTATGCTTAACGATACCATTCTAGGATAAGATACCTCATTAAGATTATACTAATTCCTCTTTTTCTCACCATTTTTCCATACGACGTTTATTATCTCTATAATCTACGAATTCCGGAAAAATATCGGGTTATGTAAGTCCAACAGGTAGCATGATAGCCGGGGGAATTACAAAGAATGGGGAGGTACCATTTCGGCTAGTAATATTACTGCCAGTTGTAAACTTTTACTCAAAGAACAGTGCTATTTTCCATTATTTGCAGGTTTGGTGCCAGTGCTTACATGTTATTCTGCACTACTTTCTTCTGAGCTGTTATGCTTGGATGCTGGCCGAGGGTGTGTACCTCCACACTCTTCTGGTGTCAGCCTTCACCAGCGAGCAGAAGTTAGTGAGGATACTGACTGTCTTCTCTTGGACGGCACCTTTATTCTTCATCTTCCTCTATAGTGTTCTCAGGCTGGTCTTCGACGACACTGACCAGTAAGTATTTGTCAAACTTATTCAATTTTTATTTTATTAGTATTTTATTTTTTTACTACTGCCTTCTTATTGCAGATGTGAGCTTCTGCAAGAGTATATGTCCTATATCTCATGCCAGAAGTAACATATTAATAATTATGGCCCTTCACTACTAGTGAAGATATTCACGCAGTCCTACTTAAAGCAAAGAAGCTATTTTTTATAAAATTCTAAAAAAATAAAAATTATTTATTCCAAAATTAATTGTCAGTTAACAAATCATAGTAATGGTGCAGTAGTCCCAATATTTCGGTCATAATCATTGGAATAACAAGTAAAATAGTAATTTGCTTATTAAAATAAATATGTTGCTTTTAAAATTTAGTTATTTTATTTTTAGTTAAATTATTTTTAAAATTTATTTTAGCACAGAACTGGAAGATTTGAAAAATATTATATACTATTGTATATAACTTAAGTATCCGTAACTTATATGATATACTAAAATACATTATATACTATTGTATATATGATTTATTTAAAATTCATTATGTAGTATGGTATACTATCCTTTGTACTATTATATTTTGCTAGGATTGTGCCATTTTCTTTGTAATTGGCAATCAAAATTTCGGAGCTTTTAATTTAATATTAAATTTCACTTCAGAAAAAACATAACAGCCTAAAAACCAATATCTAATATCCTTTATTACAATATAAAAAGGATAATGCTACATAAATACTGTAGATTCTGGAAAAGAGGGCTTGATTATAATGTTTAACTTTTTTAACATCTTCTACCCCTGTTTCACCCTTCTGAGTTGCCCTGGAGAATGAATACCTCTTGACAGTTAATTCTACGTGAATTCATCTTCTCTTATTTCTACATGAACAACCAGCTAAAGAGTTTTTGGTGTCTTACGTTCATTTACGTTTCCGTCTACTCATTAAGAATCATAGTGGATCAAGCATTTACAATACTTTATTAGCCTGAACGTATGATTGAAAGGGTGCACTGCTTTAGGACCACGTAAAGTGGATATTTCCTGTTTTAAAACTAATCCATTGTTAGATAACCGAATAAAATTGACAAACTTAGTTATTTGTATAAGGATGCCGGTATTTTATATTTTAGTTTGATATTCTTCCACAACTTTTTTTGGATACAATATTTGTACTGAATTATTATAGTAAATTTGAGTATATTTACACAAATTATTTATCAGTAATCAAGATCGGCTATATTTTATTTGAGTACGTTAGTGAATTTTTAAAGTTAATAATTTTTTTAAGTTTGTGTGCGAGTTAAGGACTTGGTAGCAATGCCGAAAATGGAAAGTGTTCTCGTGTTTGGTAGTTTAAAATTTTAATAGGTTTGTTTAAAGAAACATTTAAGAAGGAGTAGATTGTTTTCGCGGAATCCCGTAGAATTTCAGTTTTACTTTTTCAACAAGTCATTTTTTCATCCGAGTTTGAAAGCAAATAATCCCTTTTTTAAACCCCGTCCTTTATACAAACATTGCTAATTTTCATTATATATTCTGTCTACAGGGTTATGAATAATTCTTATTTAATATTAAACAAACATTCGAGACCAATCATACTGGATCTTAAAATTATAAGTTAATTTGATTCAATTTTAATTATAATAATAATCATTTTATTTTTTTAACTTTTATAATATTCAGAAGAAATTTATTTTATTTTAATCACCAGGTCTTTGTTAGTCATATACCAAAGTTAGCTCAAGAGAATATTAACTAAGGGAGAAAAATATATTTTAACATTTTTGGTATCATTTTATGTTTTGTGTTATATATGTATATGAAGCCATAAAATGGACATTTCTAGCATATATTTTCACAAAGGGACCAAATAAAGGTGAGTCTTAATAGTCACCATAAGTAAATTTTCCAGGCATATATGTTCTGCTGACATTTATTTTCTCTTCAAAGTATGCACTGCAATGAATAAAATTATTGGAAATTAGTCGTATCCATTGGCTAGCTTAAAGCATGCCATTGAGGCGGCTTTAGGTTCTTAGTCAGCTGATTTGGCATATTTTGGTCAAGCACTGGCGCCCAGCACTTATATATAGGTTGCAGTCCTTCCTTACTCTGCAATAATCCTATAACCTAGTGTTACCCACCCACCTGTTGAATTATCGTAATATTCCGTGAACAATAACAAAAAAAAAAAGTAAATTACACATTGTACACAGAATGAAAAAGGAAAAAAAAGAATTCTTATCAATTAATAAAACAATTGAAACTTATAGGTTGACTTAACCTTAACTTAAATGCTTAACCTTAATAACTATATTTTCATTATTATCCAAAAGAGTATACAAGTGAATAAAAACAAAATAAAATTTAGTTCAAACCCCACGTAGTCCTTGAGTGCACTCCCGGCAGACTATAAGGTTGTTTATTTATTTCCTTTCCGTCTCACCTTCCCCAGAAATTTTAGGATGACACCTGCTAAAACTCTCTTATCCAGAACGTGCTGAAGAAACGTCACTATATCCCCACTTCTAGTGTTAATGGCCGTCCATTGAAGTAGAACACCATAATTTTGAAAAACACATACGATGACATTTCTCATATGGTGCTATTTTGGTTCAAACAGTAAAGACAGAGGACCTTTTAACTATTACTATTTCACATTGAACAATCGTAACGTATTCCAAAATCAAACTGTCACCTTCACAAAACCAAAACCCACTCGTCTGAACATACGTGTTCCAAAATCAAAACTGTCACCTTCACAAAACCAAAACCCACTCGTCTGAACATACGTGTTCAAAATCAAACTGTCGCCTTCACAAAAACAAAACCCACTCGTCTGAACATATCGCTCGTGTTTTGTTTTTCCCATGACAACCGTAACAACTCTTGTCTACACAGATCTAGCCAGTGTTTTTATTTCACCATGACAACCGTAACACCTCTTGTCTACACAGATCTAGCCAGTGTTTTTATTTCACCATGACAACCGTAACACCCCTTGTCTACGTAGATATCGCCAGTGTTTTTATTTTACCATGGCAACCGTAACACCCCTTTAAATTATTCAATGAAATAGACCGGAAAAGATCATTCGGATAGAAAGAGAAAAGCAACATGAACAACATTAAGTCACATTTGAAGAGGACTGAAACCAGGAGGTCCTCTCCTTCAAATCAAAAGTAAAGCAAAAAAGGCCACGCCCATGGTTTTTAGATTTACGTAGATCCTAATGTCTGCTATAGTAATCTGAACTGTCACAGAAGGCAGCCAGTGATTGGCTCATACTATTTCACTACTCTACCCTGGTCCAATCATGAGGCTTCACATTTCCTCTCAGCTTACTCCCAACAAGACTGGAATATTATTACATAACATACCAATTATCATTCAACATTTCGTCTTAAAGCTGCAGTTTGCACGCTATGACGCGCCTCCAATAAATAATAATAGTAAACTGATTTATTCTTACGTCACTTGTTATTAGAAATTTGGAAAATTTTAAGTACAGTACCCGAATTTTTCCATTTCCAAACTTACGATGGCATTGTGTGGACGAACGCCACCATTTCAAACATTGGCAAGACGAATTTCCGTCTACCAATTTGGAAAGACGTCCAAGCCTGAATGAGAGAAGCCTGTTCACAGAAGTGTATATATTAATCATCTTTTTATAATTTTACCGATCATAATTGTTTGCCTGATGCATATTTGGTGAGGAAAAGGTGGACTTGAATGGATCAATATGTGTACATAATGTATATTGATATATATGATACATTGTTAGTGTAAGTGCTAGGACTGTTTATGTTAGGAATAAAGGAAAATTGTTTTTTTGGGTTTTTTTTTTGTTTGCTCAAGATGACTACTTTATTATCCCCACACGAGAATCTTATCCGTTCAGGAATGTTTTCTACTACTGAAAATGTAATATTTTTTTATCCGTGAAATTTCAGAACATGACATCCACAACCTTACTTTTTTCCAGTCATTTCCTGCACTTAATTAAGCCCACCATGGTACATTAACTATCCTGTCGTTCTTACAAATTAACCCTTGGAGCTAAGTTGGTCCCTGATATCATATGCTAAGCGGTCTCACAAAAACCCTTTCCATCCCAGCATAAGGGAGAGATTTGCATATGCTCTAGTGCTGCTACTCAACTATTACCATACGTATAATGTTACAGTAGAAAACCAAAACTAAGTCTTTTATCATCAGCTCCTATCCAAAAATCTTTGATTCCTCTGGTTCTTTCTATAGTTATAAAAATTCTGAAATTTCATTCGCTTGTTCCTGTTTATTTCCCCAAACAGCCATCTTTTTATTTCTATATTATTAAAAGTCATCTTTAAAAAAGAATAAAGATTATACGATGTATAATATAATGAAAAATAAAGGATACTAAGGAAGATATAGCTCATTGATTTTAAAAGCTGACCAATGTGAATATTTAATCCATGAAAAAACCTAACATTCATTTTTAATGAATATTTTTTAAATTAACTTAATATGTAGTCTGTCAATAACACACAGATACCATTTTGGGTTTACTCGGATTTAAAACATTTCTTTATCCCTGTTTACATCGGGACCTGCTCGTGCTATACTGCAGGTGTCCCGAGTGTAATCTTATGATTATAATTAAAATGTGTGGAAAAAGGGGGCTGAAGGTTGTGAGACACTTTCTACTCATAACAACATGCATGTATATTTTGTTTTATTTATAACGTTGATTCCCTAGAGGGGGAGTTATGGTTAATGTGTTAGTTCAGTTTGATTTAATTATCTATAGTAATATAAGAAAGAAACAAGTTTGGGTGGTCTCTTGGCATAACTAATAATGTGCTTATCTGGTGACATCTTCGCCGCCGCGGTGACGTACCGTAGTCGCTTCCCTCGTATAGGTGTCCTGTGGGCGAATATGGTGAAAACCATGTATCCTCGCCGAGGTGTCAGAAAAGACGTCTTTCCTCTTCAGTGGCTGGCCAGCGTGTCCTGGAGCCTGGCGTGATGGTAGGGGTAGGCCAGGTCCTAGCTCGCATAGTGCATATGCTGGGGCGGCATTGCAGTCGCAGCGTCTTCGGAGCCTTCCGGTGTCCGCGGAAAGGGGGGGATCAGAAAATGAGACCCCCGACCCCAACTTTCTATAAATCCAAAAAAAGAATGGAAAAATCGGATTACTTAAATCCGACAATCCCAATACTTAAACTTTTGACATATGTATTCCATTAGTAGACAAAGGAAAGTAATGTAACTTATTTTATTCGAGTTACTTTTTAAAGTAAAGTATCCAGAAAAAGTTTCATCTCATGATATATATTTTTTCAAAGCCACTTTTTTCTCAACAGATGTGCATCAGGCAAATAATAATAAATAGTAAAACAATGAAAAGAAAATCAGTATACACACTTCTGTAAACAGGGTCCCCTTTTTCAGGCAAACGCGTCCGGACCGGAAATGCGTCTTCCCAATGTTTGAAATAGTACCAAATGCTTCGTCTATCCAATATTTTGAATAGAGCCAGCGTAAGTTTAGAAATTGAAAATTCTGGAGATAAATTAAAATATCCGAAATTTCCATTAACAAGTGACGTAAGAATAAGTTTAGCTCTCCATTATTATTTTAGGCGTTTCATAGCGTGAAAACTGCAAGGAGTGACATCACATTACACTGAAATATTTCAGAGATGGTTTTTTAAATACAAATTGAAGTGTTGAAATGTTGAAATTAAATATGTATATATCTAAGTCTCATATTTTATCCGAGTAGGAAACGATCACTGAAAAAAATGGTCAAGGCGATTCAACATCCAACGTGGTTTTATAGATAAACCATAGTGCCATATAAATAAAATCGAGAATTATTTTAGGATTGGTCTAAATTCAACTCCCGATTTGGCAAAAAATGAAGTGGGATTTAGGTTTTTTTTATATACATTTGTAAAGTTTTTTAAAAGGAGTTAGTAGTCCTCTGAAGCAACGTAAAAGTACTTATATACTATGGTTCTATTCACCATAGAAAACATGAAATTCAAGTTCTGGGATACCTATCAGTTGATCAGTAGAATAATGATTATAGATATTTCATCCTTCCACAGATCTCCAAAAATTTATCCCATACCCATCAGTAACAATTTGTCCTTTCTTCTACAGATACTGATGTAGAAGGAGCAAATTACCCCGAAGACGTATTAGAGAAGGTGTGACCCCCACCTTTCATTACCTCCGGCGAGGTCCATTACTCTTCGGACTCCATCAATTTCCTGAGGACACTGTCCTTACAGTTCTTCCTGCTCCATTTGTATTGTTTAGCATTACTCGTTTTCTAAATATGTCTACTTAATTGCAGTTCTTCGCAAATGCTATGGATGTGTGGTCACTAGCTTTATAGTGGTCCAATTTCTATATTCAGGGTCAAGTGATAATGAAATTAGGGACAATTTTTTTTTTTTTAATACACTGTGGAGGTCGCATTCTACATGAGGCAATGGTATAATCTCATAAACACGAATTTTATTGAGCAGCTTGGTATGTATAGTGTGTATTGATACTCTGTATTAAATATTATATGAGTCATAATAATTAAAAATGAGAAAGATAAATATTTTAAATGCTGAATACAAAATAAATATGAATTTTTTATATTGTCATAAGTGTTATTTGTTACCTCGGACTCTGCAACTACTCACACCCTTTGTTCATTAAAAATATAACTACACCAGTAGCTGCTACATTATATTCACCTTTATACATAATAAGATATCAAACACATAATATTACATTAATCTTATATAAAAAAAAACTGTAAAGTCGCAAAGATATATTCGATAAAACTGATATCATTCTGCTGCTTTTCGATCATCTCAAGAACTGTTTCTATACCATCCAAAAAAAAAAAAAAATGAATTTTGATGGTCTAGAAACAGTAGATCCCCAGTACCATGTACTGAAAAAAAACACTATGTGAATTGTAGTAGTACAGATTTTCAAACTGCTTTATGTCGGCTGCCTCCTTATCCCAATTCCTCAACAACACTTTGAAATTGTTAATAAAAAAATACTCCTAACACACGAAGGGTTTTAGCTTCAGTACTTGGTACTGAGGAAGTACTTTTTCTATACCATCACCATTTGATATTATTAATTTATTATAACAGTTCATAATGATTCAAAAATATTAATTTTTAATAAACGATAGTTACCATAAATGCATTATCCAAAATCTTCATAAATTAAATCTCAAATCGAGAACACTTGGACTTGACAAACCCAAGGGGAGACAAAGAAGAAGGTTAGATAGAGGAGAACCATTTGATTGATTGAAGTGCCAAGTGGATCATAAAATTGGTTCTTTGTTTGGTTTTCTCCATCTGTCTGTGAGAACACTTCTAGGAAGAGCTCTGCCATCTGGTCAACATCTTGAGGACCTCCTATATCTTGATGACACTCCAAATAGCTGCCCTATTTCTTATCTTGACGTACCTATTATGTTGGAACACTTCCGCAACACATTTATTTCAAATTGTAACAACTAAAACAATTGTATTGTAATATCAACAAAAATGTGTCTTATATTTCATGATACTTCACGTTTATGTTAAAATAAATTATCATCGTGTTATGGTTACTGACCTAGTATTAATGATTTATAAACAGTACGTATTAATGATGCATAAACAGTGGTTTATCATACATAAATACAAATATCGATTGCTATTGTTGGGAATCTGTTCTTTCAGCGTAACAGGCGACAGACAGAGAGTAATTTAAACTACAATATACTTTTTTCCTCTAGTTGGCAAAATAATATATATAAAATAAAAACATTAAAAGTTATCTAAAGAAAGTATCCTTTCTTGAAATAATTTAAACTATATTTTCTTCCAGTTGGACTATTGGAACCATCACAATAATCAGATTACCTTATACTATTACAAGAACAATAGATAAATTACTAAACGCTCCAATTAACAAAAAAAACAGCAATTAACAAATAAAATGACTAAAATTCGTTGTTAATTTAGTTTCTTTTTTTTCAACTAAACAATAGTTACATCAAAGTGTTGTTAAATTACATGTTGTGATCCCATACTATTGTATCTATCTTTATTAAAACATGATTTGATGTGCTTTTCTGTTTATTTCTAGTGCTAATTATTTTATAATGGTACACGGCTTGTTTTGTGTCATTTTTACAGCCAATGAATTGCTAATTGGTCCTCAAGAAGAATTGGTCATCTAGAATTTTAATCATGGCAAATTTAAAAGCATTAAAATCATTATCAAGCCATATTTGGGAATTTATATAATATTTAATTTGTCAATTCTAACAGATAATACAATCTACAGTGTTACAGGAATATTGCAAAAATTCATTAGACTCAGATGGATACATCTATGCGGTCTATCTAGGGATTGTGATATTACCTTAAAATTAAAGATATTTATGAACATAAACTACATTTTCAAAGTATTAATTCTAAGTTCATTAATCATGGTATACCGTTATAGCTAAGATATCTGAAGCATTCCAACAGCTATCCCAGGTTACATACCACCACTTCGGAATTGAATGGGACCTGCTACGAAGACCAAGACTGATTACAGTCCGCCTCAGTGGTCACTCACCGGTAGAGTGATGTGTGGCTGGAGCTGGAAAGGTCAGTTGGTGGCTGGAGGGCCCTGGGCGAGATGAACGCTCCTATCCGCAAACGAGATACAAATAAACCGGGACATTTGTCATCTGAATGTTGCATAAGTACCAATCTGTTCTACATTTGTATTCCACACTCAACCCATTTGATTATCAACCTAGTTGTTTGAATTTATGTTTAAATTCGAAGTGAGACATTTTTGCACGTCTAATTTTAAAATCAAGGTATGGTACTAAACGTCGCAATATTAAAGATATTTAAATTTTTATTTTGGATAGGAAAGTAAATAAATACCTTAAAATACCTAAATAAATAAAGTACCTTCCTAATACCGCATCCTCTTTTTCTAGTGAAAACTTATGAAAATAATCACCCAATTTGCGAATCGCTCAACGACTTTTTCACAAAAGTATCTTGAACTATAGGAGTTATAGTTACCCTTTTATTTACGGTGACACCGCATTACACCGAACCTCTTTTCCAAATATAAAAACGATTGGGGTCTCTCCAGGACGTCCATGGTATTCGCAGTATATGGGTTTCTGATTATTTGATTTAAAGTGACAGTTTACGTTGAGAAAACATTTCCGAAAAGTACCTCCCCAATATGTAAATCATACTTACCAGAGGTGGCTCGTAGAAGCGGAAAAATGAATCTTAAGAGATAAGGGGAAAAACTGTAGGTAAAACTAAAATGTATGCCAACATAGAACTGCGATAAATGAAATCCGAACCTCTTAAGTATAGGATCCATTTTGGGTGATGAGTGACAGTTATAATAATAATAATATTCTTTATTTATTCTGGAATTGATCCCTTTAGAATAATATACAGGCGTCAGAATTAGGCTTTAGAGCCTTAGAGTGAAATACAAAATAAGAATGAAATTATAGAACGTCATAAAACATAATAAAATAATGAATTTGAAAAGATTAAAATGAACAACATTAATTAACAGAATATATAAAATAATAATAGAACAAATAAAGTGAAACCATATGTCATATCATAAAACATAAGATGACAAACACAGGAAAAATTTCTACTAATATACATATTTAAAAGAAAACGAAATTCTGAAACATTAAGTTTATATATTTTCTGTAATATATAAACTTTGTTTGTAACAACCAATTCTTATTCCTCCAAAATTGGGTGGACAGAAAGTGGTCGAAGATACGGAATTTGAAGGTTGGAAGGGTATTAGAACTACAAAGGAAGAAGGGAATAGAATTAAATAGAGATGAGGAACGGATGAGGAAAGATCTACTAAAGGCTGCGATTCGATGGGCAGTTACATGTAAGTGTGAAGGACGTGAGCGGGTATTGCGGGAATGCACTGAGGATTTAAATTGAAGGATATCAGAGATGAACGATGGACGGCGGGATTGGATACCTTGGTAGAGGAAAGAAGCAAGAAAACATTTACGATAGAAGGAGAGGTATAGCCACTTCAATTCTTCATAAAATCGGGTGACAGAGATTGGGGACCCCAAAGATGAATCGTACAAAGCAATTAATTACCCGTTTTAATTTTGCTTCGAGATACCCAGAGACACCCCCGTAAACCACACATTTATACAGCATACTGTAAAAATCTGCAGGTACATAACAAAAGGAACAGTAGACATACTTGACAAAATGGTCGGCGAATATACTTTTTGAGAGACAAATCAGCAAATGTCCAATCATTTGTTTAGTAACTGATTTGATATAGCTGTAGTAAAGTCATTTGTTCTGTGAGAAAATATTCACCCTGAGTGAAAACGAGAGTACTTACGAAAATGATGTTAGTTTCAGCTAATCTAAGTTAATTTTTTTTTACTTGGGAATATTGCGATCTTAGCAGAAAATATTATTTTGGAATTCCTGGGGATCATACACCATCACCTGCATGGGAATTAGCTCGGATATTATTCATTGTTTTATTTATTTATTTTAATATGTGGACCTGTCGATTTGTGTTTTGACTCATTTATTCATTAAATT
>NW_027115338.1:799218-807167 GCF_000696795.3 Halyomorpha halys | reverse complement strand
AAGGGGCCTCCTCGTGTTGTATCACATAGAAGATACCGAAATTGATTGTAAAAGGAAACTGTAGGGAAAAAATATATCCATTTTGCCATTTATTCTCACTACCAAGATGGAATGTTGATATCAGAATTAATGAAATAAGTAAGAAATGCAAAAATCCTAAAAGGACCACGGTATTTTGAGTTTATTTTGGATCGTAGTTTAAAAGGGATTAAACTAAAATTACTCATGAGAATCCACTTATTATTATATTATCACAATGACTGTTCTGTACAGATCCACGTGGATTTAAAAGGCGCTTAATAGAACTTGGCAATAGTTGGTTATAAGTAAAACAATAACTGAATTGTTATGAATACAATTTTTACTTATTAAGGAACCATTAATAGCTACAAATTATATCCATGAAAATTTACTAATAGTGTTATTTATAACTAATTTTTGCCCAGCTCTACTCAATACATTGGTTGATGAACATAAAATGGTAGGATTAAACAATAAACATGTTTTCTCGGTAAGAAATATCAGAATTCCGGAGCATTGAATCAATACATTGTTAATTTTTACTCTATATCTGAATTTTAATTTATTTGTCAAATATTATTTATTTTAATATTTACTTTCTCTGCCTATAGTAGGTCTGAATGCAACTTCTTTACCTATCGCAACTTCTTTACCTATCTTAGCATTCAAATCACCTACGATAATTTTTACATCGTGCCTAGGGATTAAGTCATATTCTCTTTCCAATGTTTCATAGAAAATATCTTTCTCCTCCTCTTCCTTGTCTTCAGTCGGATTGTACAAATTCTTTCACTGATCAGTTTATACTGTATTAGTGTGTGCTTGATAGATTTTCTTATCATGAAGCCTGTCTCACACACATTTGAATCGTGTCCACTGTTAATAAGCAGCACAACCAATTAGTTTGAAGGTATTAGGAATGTACACAACACTGTATTCTATCTGTGTAAACAGCTTTTTGAATAGACCAGTATAACCACATGTGGCAGCAACAGGTGGCGAGGCTTTTATCCAATAGTGCCCCTAACGCTTTCTTTCGGAAGCAAAATGAACAATCTTGGCTAGGATTAAAATTTGTTTCATTTTTACCATTATTAGGGGCAAGAATAGATTTTAGATTATGTCTTAGTTATGATGCTATAAAGATCTTTTTTAAGGTTGATAATTTTATTTATTTATTTTTAGTAAAATTACTCAGACTGAGCGAAAATAGTAACATTTTTCCTATTAACCTTAAAAATATACCTATAGCATATTTAGTAACCTATCGTATGTAATATTATATTATAGCGTTGATAGAGAATATGATGTTGTCTATTCCTACCCTTGATAGTAACAAAAACGAAGTTAAAAGAATAAAATTTCTCGGAAAATGAATAATTAGTCTTTTTTGAATATTTAGATTATTATTAGAAATAATATAAATTTGAATATTATCAATAGCCACAATGTAAAATTTTGAGATTAATCTTTGCCTGTTATCGTTACTCTCCTCTTTTAATTTGAAGAATTATTTTTCTCATCAGTACAAGACACAAGAATTTATTAAATAATAAATATGGTTCTTCTTGTTGTTTTCGGAATTCCCCCAAATAATATTCATATCGTGGGGGTAAAGAAATTATTGAATTTGAAAATTCAAATAATTAATTCAAAGGTCCAAATTATCTAGATATCCTCAGATAAATTAATACTATAATTTGTTTTATATACTAGTCAACAAAAAGTATATTTACGTAATATTCAAATTTGGGAAAACTATTACCAACAAATTAATCATACTGATCACTTTTAAATTTAATTCTTTAATTCCATATTATGAAATAATAATGTTACTCTTATTAGATAACAAACAAAACAACTATAAATACAATGTTTGATAGACAATTTTATAGGTTTAAATTTCTAATAAAACGCTATTTGTTATAAGTGTACTCTATGCTAGAAAGATCTCTATGTTTTGTGAAAGGATTATGGATTATGCTAGTCATATTGTTACTGTTCTTGTTTTTTGAAGATTTACTTTTACAGCTGTTATTTTTTTTTAACCAATAGTTGGTTGTCAGTTGGCGAAAGAGCTGTGAAGAAGAAGAGAATTCCGAGAGAATACGTAGCCCGAATGGAAGTGTAAGAGCCGGGATGGACTCGGATCGAATACAATCGGCCAAGGAATAATTATAACTCTTGGCAAAGAAGAGTTAGAGAAAGAGAGAGGGCAAGAAATCAGGGAAACAAACCGAACCAAGCAGTCGGGAACAGTCGGCAAGAGGACCGCAAGTGTCGATGTGTCCTCTTCGGCTGCTGCTATAGAACTGCGGCCTGTATTGATTGCATTTACTTCTTTTTTCTTTTTTTTTTCTTTTTCCGATCCCTCTAAAACAGAAATTAAAAGTGAATTAATAGGTGCATTACTGTGAAAAGAAAAGTAATTCGTATTGGGTCTTACCTTTTACTACCTTAGGTATTTTAAGGTTACCTGTTATGTTTAATGTTATATATGAGCTATCCATTCTAGAAAGGAGCTATTTTAAGTCCGGAGGTAAGGGGCCTCCTCGTGTTGTATCACATAGAAGATAAAAATAAAAAACATTAATTAATAAAGACAATAGATAATGGTGAAATAATAAGAAAACAGTCAGAAATCGAAAGAGCAGTGTGGGAGAGGGGGAGTGGGTGCATCAGTAGATGGAGTTATGAGGTGATGTTAATAGGGTTTTTGGAACCTTTCCTGCCCTGCCACCTCGCAGGAAGGGGGGATGGAGTGATAGACTGGAATAATGGATTGAAGGAAGCAGGGAGACTGTCAAAGAATTTAATGCGTCTCCGTGTGATGTGTTGTTGTACAGTTTCTAACTGTAGTTCGTTATGAATGTGTGTCATGTTACGTCTTTCCAGAGATGTCCCTCGACATATCTTCTGTAGTGTGCTGTTTTGGTATTGTTGTAGTGATTTCAGGGCTGTTGGGTAAAGATAGTGTAGTAGTGATGCGCCGTGTAGGAGTGATGGTCGTAATATTACTTTGTAGATGAGTAATTTGGGTCTGAACGACAGCCCTGGTGAGTAGATGAGGTGTTTGAGTTTGTATGATGTTGATTTGACGATTTGTATTCTGTTCTGTATGTGTGCAGTGAAAGATAGATGTGTTTCAAATTTAATGCCTAGGTAAGTGACATCTTTCTTGGTTTGTATTGTCTGTTTGTTGAGTTTAGGTGCTCTGTTGGGAGTTTTCTTGTATGAGAAGGTGATGGCGTCTGTTTTTTGTGGATTGATGTGAATGTTTATGTCTCGTAGTTTGTTCCGGTTTGTTCCGGGGGGATGACGTCGTGTGTGTCGCAGTGTTTGCGGATGTGTATGAAGACTAGCTTCTCATAAATCTTTGAGATATGATTGAGGAGACTGATGGGCCGGTAATCTACCGGATCCGCTACTCGTTTTCTGGGCTTGAGGAGTGGAACAACGATAGCATGTTTCCACTCCGAGGCGAGAGCATGAGTTATATATGTTGAGGAGAAACATTTGGGCTTTTCTGGGTAGCTGTTTGAGTAGGACATACGAGATGGAATGACAACCTGTGGACTTGTTTCCCTTTGTTTTCCTCAGTGTTGCAGTCAGGTCTTTATAGGTTGAGAAAATGGTGTTTAGTGTGTTTTCGGTCTGGGGTTGGTGGTGGTATACAGAGACGGTGCGTGCATTGTCACGTTGTAGGTAGTAGTCAGATAGAACGTCTGCCTGATCAGCGGGAGTGAGGAGCTCATCGCCTCGGTGGAGTTTCACCGATTTCGATTTGGTCTTATGACTTCGGACTAGTTTCCAGAAGTTTTTGGGATCGTAGTGTGTGCGGCGTGACGTATGTAATGTAATTACGCAGTTGTTCATGCCATAGGGACGTTTTCCACTGCGACATAAGGGATGTTATTTGTCTTGTGAGACTGTTTATGATCGGTCTGTAGGTCTGGTCTTTAGTCCTGTACCAGCAGTTTTTGAAGTTATTGCGTTGTTTTATGAGAGAGTATTTGTTGGGGTGGTCTGCGTAGGTGTATTGGTCTGGGTGTGAATGTGGGTATTGATGTATTTGCAGCGTCTCGTTTGTTGTAGAATGTCAATGGCCATACTTATGTCTTGTGGTGAGTTGAGTGTTGTAATGTTGGGTATGTTGTCGTATACGTGTGTTTTGTAGAGTTTCCAGTCGCCTTGTCGAAAGTTGTATTTGATGTCTGTATGTGGGGTTGGTGTTGTGTGTTTGGCTAACTGATAAAGTACTGCTAGGTGGTCATTGTCACTAAACTCTAGTGTAGTGGAGTTAGTGAATCTGTGTGGTTGTTGCGTAAGAAGTAGGTCAAGTGTAGATGTGTATGAGGGGTTTCATCAAACCCCTGTTGTCTGTAGGTGTGTGCATCGGGGTGTATTATTTTTGCATTTTCTTCTAGATTCAGACCTGATGAAAGTCTGAAATTCAAACCGAAACGTCGGCACAAAAAATAGGTTTTACTTATTTATTTTTTTTTTATTATTTATTATCATTGCTAACCGCACCCTGACAATCTTCTCCTCATATTTAATCTACATACAACAAAAAACATCTTATAATTTATAATTTAAAAAAAAACTGATCTTAGTTAATAAAAAATATTTGTTCTTCATAAAAAAAAATGTAATAAGAAAATTTATCTATGAATGGAAATAATCTAATTCTGGAACAATAGTTTCTTAAGAATAATTAAAATGTTAAAACTTTATTGAGCATTTGTCTGGCTAAATACTTTCGGTAATTATAAAATCGTTTTTGTCAATCATCTTGACATCAGGAATATTTACGAATAGAGAATTCTAAAAGGAGGTAGCAAGAATAATGAAGTATTTACAGAAGAAGGTAGTTTATGAGAGGTTAGCTATAGCTGAACATGTTGAGATCTCGTATTTAATGAATGCTCCATACAGGACATGAGCGTAGAGTGAGGAATTTAAGGATGAAACCGAAAGGTATATCTTATAAAGTAATAATAAGTAACTTCAGTTTCAGCTCTTGCCCAACAGATAGTCCTTCGTAGGCCAACTGTAGTCGAAGTTGGATAAAACAAGATAGGATACCAGGAGGTGCGGGGTATTTCGAGGAATGTAATCAAGGAATATTAAACATTACTTTAGTACTGCTATATTATAACTGTATTAGTACTAGGACATTCATGTGAAGATGACTAAGGGTTTTTGTTGAAAATAAAGTAGTTCAACATGCTAAATAATGGAATAAAAATATCGTCATAAGGTATATGTCCTAATCAATTATTTTCATATTAATTATCAATATTAGAAATATTCATAACGGAAATTTTATTGTGAATTTCTTGGTTATTGCTTTTAAAAATATTATATTTTAAAACATCGTGAACTTGTGTTGCTAGATGTCTCCTTTAGTTTGAACATCTTACTCCAACTATAGAACGAACTCCAACCAACTGTATTTTAGAAAATTACTACAAATATTTTATATTTAATGTCTAATATTTCAAATTCATGTAAAATATAACAAATGGTACCTTCAAAAATTAATTATGTACTATTTTATGACTTTATTAACCGAAATAATTAATATTAGGTATTTAATGGTAATTGCTTTTAGTTTCTGAAAAATTCAACGTGTATTGCGTTCATAATTCTTGGAAAACGTTCTCGTGCTACAGTTCAGAACTAAATATTAAGAGATATTTTCAAATATTGTAGCTAATTATTTATTAACATTGTTAAGGGATTGATTAAATGATAATTTAAAGCAATTTTAATACAGGAGTTTACACAATTAAAATGATTTTTAAAAATATTATATTGGAGAGTAATATCATTCTTTCTTTTAAATAATTTTAAATAAAATATCTTGTTTTACAATTATTTCATATCCTCTAATGAAAAAATAGGTAAGAAAGTAAATCGGGGAATTTTTCAAAATAATATTTTGCCTGATTCTAATTTAGTTTCAAGGGACAAGGGAATTTTCGTCGTAAAATGTGACACTCCATTCCATTGGTAATTCGAGTTAGGTGCTCTGAGAACAAAATTTGCAAAATGGAGAACAAAAGATTGCAACATTAAAAATACCCTCAAAAGGTAGACCACATGCGTGTGTTATGACTCAGCTATTTTAAATTAAAATTCCAAAAATTGAAGAAATGAAGAACATGAACACTCAGACACCCGTCACATAAGAAAATATTTATTTTTCGTTGTTTATGGTTGTTTTTTTTATCCTCGCTTTTATTCATCATTAATGCATCCATTTATTTCATGGTCATTTATCGTAATTCACTATTTTTTGAAAACTTCATAACGTACTTTGACACGTTTTATGCCTCTGGCATAAAATAGAATGTTGAACAATGACGTCTACGAAATTAAAAAAACAATTGCGTATTAGGCGAATCTCCACGGAAAGAATGATTTTAATCACTAAAATTGAAGTAGAGAAAATTTGAGTTTAATATTTTAGTTTTAAGTAGTTATATAAAAAGATTCTTGAGTTTGAAGGTTATGAGAAATTTCCTTTTAAAACTTGAAAATGGTGGAACAGAGATCCTTCTTTTCCACAAACATTAACTGGCCAAATCGTTTAGAGGTGAACAAAAATATTAATGAAGCAATGATTACCTTAAACATAACATAAATAAAAGGTAACGAGAGCACCATTAGGAATAAAATCATACATAAAATCACGGGCTTCCCAATTCTTTTTTAAAATTATATTTGAAAAATAACCTCAATTTTAGTTGAATTGTCAACAAAACAACTGATAGAATAATCAATAATTTTTCTATCGACCGTAAATCTTAAAAGAAAATCCATAAAAAACTTTATGACTGTACCGATATCTAAAATTGTTAAATTAGTATATAACAGAGCAGTTTTAAAAATAAATTACACATATCTTCCTATCACTTACACCTCATCCATTAAAGAGAATAACTCGAATTGACATAGTCTATTGTTCTGATACAGAAAAAAAAAACTTCAGTTGACATCCATTTCCTCAAGTCAGGTTACTGAAGCCACAAAAGAAAACTTTTAGATAAGAGCTGATAGAGCAGAGAGAATTGAACTCGACCAGATACTCTCAGATTCCATTTGGAGGGACGGAACTCCTCAGCCGATTAGAGCTGACAGGGAGGACCCAACATAACCCAGGACGTATCGACTACCCTGGGCTATTGAATGCTTCCCAAGGGCCTCTTCGTCTCTGAGCTACGGCATTCGGATATCGAACCATCTCGCAAAAGTACACAGAAATTGCCCATCACATTTAATAAAAATCCACCCGTTTCACCCTCGTTGAGCTTCTGTTTGAATTGGAAATGGGAAAGATTTGCATAGTAACTCAGGAAAACATACTACCACACACGGGACACCTAAAATGGACCAGAATTTAAATTAACAGCCCAAATTACATTTTATAATATAATCTTCTAAACTAAACTTTGAAAACTAATGTTATAATTGGTTGTGTTTAAAAATGAAAACAATAGATTTTTTTTTTCAGGTCAGTTTCACATTTGTTTTTAATTTAGATAGATAGTTTAAACGTGGAGTTTAAGAGATATTTCATATCTTTGAAATGGTATTATTAACATAACATACATTGTTTGACATTGAGAAAAAAAATTAATTTATAACACATTATATCAACTGTCGTATGATCTTTAATCATAGGTATACTAAGAGGTATTAAAAAAATATGGAAAACCTACTACAGATATTTTTTTATCACCTTGGGTCCCTTCTTCTCTTATGCTGCTACTATTGTCATTGTAGTTGCTTCTACTGCAATTTAATTATATTTAAGGACATGTGCGTAGGCAGAATTTCACCAAGGGAGGGCCCCAACCCATTACACACAAACATAGTACATACATACATACATACATACATACATACATACATACATA
>NW_027115338.1:793816-798042 GCF_000696795.3 Halyomorpha halys | reverse complement strand
CTCATCTCGGATTATGGCGTTATCAAATTCTCTCAATCTGAAATGACTTCGTCCGGAACACCGTAGAACGCGCACCATTGCAGAATTCCTTCCCAAACTGCCCGGGGGTGTTTTGGCCTCGATCGGATAGGCCATTGCGAGCTTACTAAACGGGTCGATCGCCGTTAACCAAGACTGTCCCTAGTTGGAATAGATATCGACTTGTACCTATCTTAGGGGTTCTATCGCGGTCGGTGTGACTACCTGTTCCGCTACCGGAGGTTGTCGCTGGTACTTTGCTCGTTGGCAGACTTCGCATCGTGCTATACAATCCCGCACGGTAGGGCCCATATTCTTCCAGAAATACAGCAATCTTAGCGCGCGAAGGGTCTCCTCGATTCTCCGGTGGTTCGTTTTGCCAGAGTGGTGTTCAGTAACTAGTCTTTGTTGTGCCTCCGGTTCCGTAATCGTATCTACTTGACGGAGACATCTAATCAGTGAGTACCCCATTCCCACCCTCTCTTGTCGCCATAACCGTTTCAATTTGTTGGCGATCAATCTATTTCCCACATAAACATAGTAGTTCCGCCCTGGGTTGGTGACTACCCCAAATATATTTTCTAGCGCGGTTTCGTCGATCGATGCGGGGGTGCGGACTAATATTGTCGACAAACCCTCGTATGTACTCGCCCTGGTTTCGATTCCGGGATCCTGTTTAGATTTTATAACGATTTGGTGACGCTTATTTTTAATAATGTCGTCCTCCCCTGGCAATTCCCGGGGTCGGTCCGTCGGAGTTCTAATTTCCGGTCCGCTTTCCGCCGAAGTTTCCTCGTCTTCGATCGGGTTTACCACCAAACCTCGCGATAACCAGTCTGCGACTGCGTTTTCGACACCTTTTTTGTGAATCGTGTGGAAGTTATAAACCGCCAGACGTTCCTTCCAGCGAGATACCCGCGCGCACGATTCCTTGAGGGTTGCTAAATGCAATAAAGGCTTGTGATCGGTTAGTAGTTCGAACCGTCGTCCGTATACGTATGGTCGAAAGTATTCAACCGCCCAAACTACCGCCAAAAGCTCTCGCTCGATTGCGCTATAGCGCTGTTCAGCGTCATTTAATTTCCGCCCCGCATATGCAATTGGTTTCTCGCCAATTTCAAAATTCTGGGACAGAACAGCTCCAACAGCGACCTCGCTCGCGTCCGTAGTAATTTTAAACGTTCTGGTGAAGTCGGGGAACGCTAACAGCGGACGGGTGGTTAATACCTCCCAGCACCTCCTAATGCAAGCTAATTGGTCTGGTCCTAGTTGAAACCGTCTCCCTTTTTTCAACATGTCGGTCAGTGGGTGCGTAAGCTCTGCTATTCCCGGTATAAACTTCCTATAATAGTTCACCATCCCCAAAAACCGTCTGATCCCACGAGCGTTCTTTGGTAATGGAGCTTCCTGGATGGCTTTTACCCGTTCCGGGTCTGGGGTCTGTACCCCGTTTCGTGAAACCACATACCCTAAGAACCTAATTTCCCGTAAGCCAAAATGGGACTTTTCTCGTGATAATTTCAGTCCGAACTCACGTATTCTATCGAAAACGCGCTTGAGGTGTTCCACGTGTTCTTGTTTGTTCCTACTAAAGACGATTAGATCGTCCAGATAGACCTGGGAATATGATTCACCCAGTCCGCGCTGCATTTCATCCATGAGACGCTGGAAAGTGAGTGGGGCCCCTTTTAGTCCGAACGGCATGCGAACGAATTCGTAGTGTCCCCTCTCCCACGAAAAGGCCGTTTTCGCAACATCCTCTTCGGCCATCCTCACCTGGTGATACCCACTCTTCAGGTCCAAAGTACTAAAAATGGTCGCCCCAGCTAGGCGATCTAGGATATCCTCGACCCTAGGAAGGGGGTACCGCTCGTCCGTAGTCGCCTCATTCAATTTTCTGTAATCCACCACAACACGATATCGCTTCCCATTGTCGCCCTGTCCACACTGCTTCTTTTCTACCACCCACAGAGGACTATTAAAAGGGGAATTACTTTGCCTGATAATACCCTGCTTGAGAAGCTCGCCCAATTGTTCTCCTATAATATCTCTCAGTGCCTGCGGGTAACGCCGATTTTTAACGTAAACTGGAATTTCTGTTTTCAGGTTTATCCTATGGACCGTTTTCCCAGTAGTCGGAAGTAATTCGCCTTCGCAAAAAAATAGATCTCCGTTCCGTCTGACTAAACCTTCAAGGGACTCTGTAACACAATCTACGGCTCCCACTTCCATGCGCCCCTTACTCTCTGTCGTAGCGATGGCGTAGTGTAGTTCGCCTAGCCTATACCGCCAACCCCCCTGACGAACTTTCATAGTAAGGCCTACACGTTTCAAAACGTCGCATCCGATGATCAAATCGTATCCAAGCATCATTTTCATGATAATGTGAATCGTGATTTGAGAATCGTGTCCCGTGAGCCTTTTAAGGTCAAAAACCGTCTCTCCCAGTGTTTGGCATTTGCCATTGACTGTCGACACCGCGCATCCACATTTCCTTCGTCCCGTCCAAATTCCCAGCTTCTCCGCCGCCCTTTTACTAATCAACGAGTTTGTGCTTCCTGTGTCGATAAGGAAGCTGATGCCAGACTCACCCATCCTCGCCACGGGCAACCTTGTCCACTGTCCTGTACTCGCGCTGTTAATAACTATTAACTCTCCCGGTTGGTTGCCCCACCCAGTACCGCGTCCTCAATCTGAGCGCGCGCGTCCCGTTACTTCCTCTGCTCCGGAAAATCCCCCCCTCCAAGGATTCTCCCCGCTTACCTCATGCTTCCCCGTAGCCGGAAAACTGCGCCCAGACCGGATGCTCTCGTCTTCCGAAGATTCGTCGCTGGTGTTGCGTCTTCCGCTCCTCCCGCTGGCCCGTCTCCTGCTCCAATCCTGGTTGTTGACTTCCATCGGCTCCGGTTTTGGTTCCCTTCTGGTTGGCCGATGGCTACGCCTCGGGCATTCCCTTGCGATGTGTCCTTGCCTGCCGCACTCGTAGCACCTCGTGAGAGTACATTGGGCTGCAATGTGCCCCGTGCGATTGCATTCGTAACAACGTCGCTCTGATTTCCGCCTCCGGTCATCTAGGCCTCTTCTCGGCCGTTTTTCGAAAGCAGTGTTACGGTTGATCCGCCTGGTAGGGCTGCGTTGGCGCATCCTCGGCGACTTAACCTCCGTCCAATCCGCTTCCGGTTTTCCGAAGTGAGCTTCATTGCGTTCCCTCGCGTCGATCAGATCGTGGGCACACTCCAGGAAATCGCGGTCCTTGGGCAGTGAACCCGGACGGTCTAAGTAGTGGTTGAGCTGTACCTTCAACACTCCTCTTAAAAATTCCATCTTTTGGGCTCCCTCTGTCGGTCCGCATGTCTCCATCATCTTCTCCGTCAACCTATTATATAACAGAAGAAGCTTTTCGGCAAACTCACCTTCTGATTGCCCATGGGCTCGGCGTTCCTTGAATAAGTAAAACACATCTTCTTCCGGGGTCCACCTGCCACCGCCGTACAACTTCTTAAGCCGTGTCTTCAGTGTTTCCCAGGGAAGGGTCGAGTCTCCTTGTATGGCGTTCAGAACTCGCCGAGAGGTACGACTCACCAAGGAGGCCTCCAGTAATCTCACATCAGACTCTAGTAGCGTGCCCGTCTCCTTTCTGTTATTTATCAAGTTTTTGATTTGGTCACCACCCTTGATAAAGTGCTCGAGGTCACCTACTACCCCCGTGAAGGGTTCCAATTGGCTAATTACCTCATGGATGAATGCCGAGCTCTGTGTCCTGTTCTTAAGCAACTCAATCTGCGTGTTCTCTGTTGCTTTTGATAGTTGGGCCTCCAGCTTTTGTCGCTCAACAGTCGATTGAGCCAACTGATATTCCAATTTATTTAACTCTTCAGCTGGGTCCACCATGGTAGATACTGTGCGTCCACTAGCCGCCGGTTCGAGTAAATTTGTAAATACGAGTAAATTTCGAGGTACCCGATATTATTTTGCACGTAACAGAAATTCGGAATTTCCTGTCCCGGGTTTCGGCCCCACTTACGATTAAACTGGAAGGATAAATCAAAATAACAAGGGGTTCGTAGTAACACACAGAGTAATCAACACAAGAGTATCTCAATAACTAACCTTTATTAATACAATCATATGGTATCTAAAACATATGGTTTATTAAACTTAATAGCTAATCCTATTAGTAGTGGTTCTTATTGTTATACAGCAAACTC
>NW_027115338.1:789890-793719 GCF_000696795.3 Halyomorpha halys | reverse complement strand
TATATATATATATATATATATATAGCTTAAGTATAAGAGTGAAAAGGGTATGAAATAACTCTCACGGGTTCCAGAAATAGAATGCTCCTTATTGAGTCCAGTACTTCTATATATCATCTCTACTTATATACACATATATATAATTAAGTAACAGCCTGAGTCAGCTGTTGCTTCGATGTCAGCTAACTGAGGAGATCAGCTGATTGAATGTATATAAGAGATGTACCGAACCCAATAAAGCCAGTTTTTCTAGTGGGACCATATACAATGGACAACTCATAAAACGAGATGAGTATTGCACTGTAACCTTAAATTTCCACAGGTAGAAAAAGGTAATACCATACTCAACCTGATTTATATTTTCCATACGTAAAGCAACCACTAATTTGTTGTTTTTTATTCTGTTTTAGAAGGATCGGAAAAAAAATAAAGCCAGTATGTTAAGCAGTTTAAGCGTGTTAGATTTTATTCCTTCTTCTCTTTTTTGACACTTTGCTTTCACCGATACTTAAGTTATATATACATATAAGTTACGGTCTGAGTCAGCTGTTACTTCGATGTCAGCTGACTGAGGGGATCAGTTGATCGAATGTATATAAAGAGATGTACCGAACCCAATAAAGCCAGTATTATTACAGCAGTTCAAGCGAGTCACATCTTATTCCTTCTTCTATTTTTTAAAAATTTGCTTTCACGGATACTTATATATATAGTTCATTTGGAAACATTTGGTAAAAGAAAGATATGAAATTCCGCATTCCGCAGAAATACTCCCACCATTTTATTGCTATTTCATAAAGTTCATTCATTAATTTTAAATTTTTAGTACCTATTATCAAAATAAATTATTGAAAATCGAGCATACACTTAATTATTATAAATAAATGTATACATGCATGCAAAAACACAATAACAACAAAAATGTAAGAGGTGATGAAGAGGTTTTCTATGAAAGCATCAGCCTTCTAGGATTGTTGGCAAAAATATTAACCACCTCATCTACGATGGTTGCCTTCTTTGATTTATTTCCGACAAATCCACGGCTTCCCCTGTACCCTCTGCCTACGCCCATTTTTAAGGAGCTGCTGCGCTATATTTATCAATATAATTTCAGTATTTATAATTTAATTACTATTCACCGGGTATTGGGTGACTCCTTACTTGAATCTGAATACCTAAAAGTAATTGCTATGTTGCCAATGCCGGAAGGCCGAGCTTGGTTAATTTATCTTAAATATCTCATTTCTCGAAAGTTGTAAACTATCCATGAAATTTGTGTACAGTGAGCCAATATTTGACTATCGGTGGGTCAATCATTGTGCTATGTTGGGACTATTGGAGGCAATAAGGCAAAAAAGAGCCACTTAACTTTGTGATGACTATAATAAACATTATTTACTTACATGTGCTGTTGCTAACAGGTGCTGGATCAACGACAGTGACTATAGTAGCGTGCTAGTGGTCCTGGTCGTGGCTTCGATGGGCCTCAACTTGGGCTTCCTCTGCAACATCGTGAGGGTCGTCGTTGGCAAGTTGAGGGCAGGACCAAGCCAGAGTTCACGGCCTTCCCAAGCTCTTCTCCAAGCCCTCAGAGCTACGCTACTTCTTCTCCCTCTGTTGGGGCTCAATTATCTCCTCACTCCTTTCAGGCCTCCTAACGACCATCCACTGGAGAGCTACTACGAGATCCTATCTGCTTTCACGGCGTCGTTTCAGGTCAGTACGAGCTAACCAATCACTAAAATTCAATAAATAAAAAAGGCAAGTTAATTCAACTATTCAAGCTTTTGCTTTAAAAAAAATAGTTTATTAAAAACTAATTAAACTAGTCCTTACGCCCTAGATAACTGTACTATACAGTATAAAACTCCCTTGATCTCGATGAAAAATGTAAAAAAAAAAATTTAAAAAAATTTTTTTTTCTTTCAAATACCATTTTAAATCAATTTTAAAAATACATATTTTAATCAATAAATACTTTGAATGTGATGTAAATATAATGTTATTTTATATTGTTTGTCCTCGTATCTGCAAAACGATTCCTTAATAGTAAGAACAAATAACTGTTAAAACGTAATTAATCAAAAAATTGTACAAGTTTTTGTATATTTCCTAATACACAATAATATTGTTGCTCGACATTCTACGTATGTGCAAATCTCCATATTGCGCAACATCCCCAATACATACTGTTACTTGTGGTGCAAACTGTATTCTACTCTTAGCATTATTAGTTGTTGGAGTTCTATCTTTAATTGAAGTTAATTGGATTTTAATCTCGTGATCCCTCAAAAATCTATTTCATTAGAGAAGGTACTACTTGGAAGGTACATAAATGTCTTTGATAACTACTTTCGATCTAGTTCTATAAATCCTTTCAAGAACTCTTTTGACAACATGTACTAATTCATTAAGCTCCGTACTAAATCTGCATCACCATTTTGATCGATCTCCTACATCGTTACGAATAGTTTGTCGTAATCTGAATCATTCATGTCTCAAATGCATATACATCACATGTAACTTTTCATATCTAACAAATCATGGTAGTTGATAAGAAACTATTTATCTTTGCATGTATAGAATATTTCAAAGCAACCATATGCTAAAGTTTTAGTCATGCAGTTGTGCAACGTTCCCATGTTCCACCTTAGCAGTTGCGTAATACTTCAAACCATCCCTTACAAAATTACTATCAACAAATTTTCACAAGGTTTGTTTTGCGCATCAGTTTGATCAGGCATGGGGGCCTTTGGAGGTATATCAAAATACAATCATGTTTACTTTACGATGATTAATAATGTTCTTACAATTTCTGACGGTACGATTTTATAACATGTGCGGTTACGAGGTATCACTTTGTAGCCTTCGATAAGTATTGCATTATCGATTCTATACAATTATTCTTTTTTTTTTCAGGGATTGTGTGTAGCTACTCTGTTTTGCTTTCTTAACGGAGAGGTAAGTTGATAAGTATGACAAATAATTATTTAAACTTTAATCCTTTAACTAAAGTTTAATGCTTCAATGCAGTATGAATTTATTTAAATTTGAGTCCTCTTTATCGTTTTGGTAAATATCATGGAATATTCAGAGAAAATAATCTAGTTTATGGATTATTTACCAAGCTTTAATTTTAGTGCTAATGGACATACGTACATCTAATAGTTCTCGAGAAAAAGTTTTTCTGAAACAATATATATTTTTGTTTGCTCCAAAAAGCGTAAAATAAACATTCTGAGTATTTATTTCGCCACATATCTCAGGGACAATCAGAAGTACAAATGTCTATTAACAATTAAATTGGAGTTAGGCAAATTTGCAATAAAGTAGTTTTTAATGATAAATCCACAATATTTTGATTTTGAAAGTCATAATACTGTAGTTTTAGAAAAATGTTATTTCGCGAATCATTTAATGTAAAGATTGTCTCAAACGTAAGCTACTTTAAAAAAATTTATTAATTTTCATCGGGTATATTTTTTATAGCTTGAAAATTATTGAGAAATGTGTGAAAATGTTAGGTTTATCTGTTTTTACCCATCATTTTGTAATATTTTCTTAATTTTTAAAACCAATAACATGATCATTTTCAGCACGAAATTTTCTAAGAATTGATACTACAAAAGTGTTTTATGATTTTTTAAAATATCAAAATGGCATCCATAACCACGCATTGTGCAGGCTTTAATTTTTCTAGACTTAGTATGTCAAAAAGAAATCCATAATGAACAAAAAAATTAAATCTCGTCTTTGTTAGGACTAGTGCCATCTAACAACTATTTTACCTTATATTTCTTCTAAAAGTAAACTTAAATTAATCTTAAGA
>NW_027115338.1:716915-789753 GCF_000696795.3 Halyomorpha halys | reverse complement strand
ATAATTGAAGGAAAAAATGTTTTTCTCAATTCTATAAATACCAAATATTAATTACATTAAAAATAATGTTTTCAGGTAATGGCTCAAATCAAAAGGAAATGGCAATATGCAACATTCCGAACGAGAGCCAATTCATATACCGCAACTACTGTTTCAGTAAGTAAAGTAAGGCCTTCCAGATTATACGTTTAATTAATATAAATTAATTAGTTAAAGTTTAAAATAAATTTTTTAAGTATTTTTATTGACAATACCTTCAATCTATTTGTGGCTTTAGGTTTCTTGTATTTCGCGGTCTTCTGTAGACTTAGTTGTAAAATTATGGCCTGAGAGTGGATCGATGGATTGAGCAATGGAGTGTTTGGAGTGAAGAGGATTTCAAGGGTGCTATTACCATTGAGTTCCTTCTACTTTCTTTTTTAATTCCCATTTGTTTTATTATTTGACTCGAGTCGATTTATTATTTCCTATACAATTCCGGACTCAAAATCTGATCCACGCACCACACAACTTTCACTTACCATCCTATTTTAAAACGAAATTAATACTTGTACATTAAATTCATTTCTTTATTGTTCATGATAATAATACCCCTACTATATACTTCATAAAATTAAAATTCATTCATTCAAGATCCATATATAAGTGACAGTAAAATCTTACTATTGTTAAAACAACCATTGAAAATTACTAAACATAAAATTATTACGTACTGTATATTGACCCACTGATTATTACTAACAATGGGATATGGTTATTTTTTCAAATAAACAAAATCAAAGGTACTTAAAATTTCTTGATCGAAAGATTTTTTTTATTTCTGTTGCTATAAAAATTCATATTTTAGAGCTTCTTTTAATGGGAAAAAGAAATGATTTCAAACTTGGAACAAAAAATTAAAGTCGGTTTGAAATAATAATAAAAAATAAATTTAATTTCATTATAAAGAAATGTAATTTTTAAATACAGGTACGATTATAATGATTCGATGTTTCCATTTTCTCGTATATTAATTGAATTAATTAATTTTGCTCATGTTTCACTTTCCCAAAAATTAACTCCTGAACCGTTTCAAGTGAATTATAAAGACTCCGAACATGCATCTTCCTTTATGTAAAATCGTGGACTTATCTAATTAATCGCACAAAGATCATTATAAAAATAAACTGATAGTGTTACGAGATACCACGGTGACAAAATGTCTAGACCAGCGGTCCGCAAATCCTGTCTTTCTTTCAGGATATTAGTGCACCTCTTTGATATTTTTATATTTCATCTTTACCTACTATGGTAGTTGAAGCAACGACCGCGAAAACTAAAAATAAGATCAGTTTACGAGACCTCAATGTATGAAGGCTAATAATTCAAAAGTGAATGAAGTAAATCATTCATCACTAACACAGATTGTCTTTATTATTTGAAATTGTCAAATAATAAGAACGGCACACAAAAATCATGCCTTGCTTACCACAAGCTACATAAAAATCACTGAAAGCAAACAGTGGAAAAAACTTCAGAAAAATCTGAAAAACTGAACTTCTACGTTCAAATGGCTAGTTCCAATCACCTAATACCATTAAAATGTCAGCTTTATAGTGATCAAATGTAAAGATTTTTATTGCAAATATTTTCAAAGATTGTTAAAGCTGAAAACTTAAATAAATTTTTGCAAGTTTACAATTTTGTGTACTGTATTTTATCTGAAGGCTCTGAAGAAAATTTGTATGATGCTTACCACGTAACGGACACGAAAGAGTAGAAACTGCAAATGCTATCGTAAGTTTTATAGAAAACAAAACCGCCCACTAAAATTTTGCCGATTGCTACATATGAAACTATGTGTGAAGTGTTTCGGGAAAAGAGTTTATTTCTATTTTCATGCAGGGTTTCGGGAGAAGGATTTATTTCCATTTAAAAGTTAAAATTTACCATGAAGTGATAACATTTCATTGCATAATCCACCAAGAAGGAAACAAACGTTTTTGCAAGAACCGTCTCGATTTATAAATTTAGTAATTATTTTATTTATTTATTTTTTAATTAAGTACGAAAACTGTAAGTCACCATAAATTTAAAGTGCTTCTTAGTGAATAATCAGATCTTTATTTTTAAGAGCATAAATTAGTTTTTATGTAATGTTCTTTGTTTTATTAAAAGCAAACGAGATATTCATTGGCAACAAAGACTTATTCTGAATTAAAAGATCAATGGTTGAAAATGTTACATTTGATGGTAAATCTAACGACATATCTGAGCCTACTTTAAGCTAACAAACATTAAACTAGAAAGAAATATTGTGTTTTAAATTTTTGAAGAAGTTATTTTTCATAATTGTTTTTCCCTATAACGACATAGAAAGATAACTTCGTTGCATTTTTCAAGTTTATTGCAATATCAAAACAAAACCTTGTTTGAAAATTAATAACGATTTTTTTTTTTAAATGACAAACTTTTTCTGAAGATATTTCAAAACTTTTGGCATGTAAAAGAATCTCTGGCAATAATAATAAATTTTCTCAAAGCAAAAGTATCTGATTTAAGATTTCATGCTTAGAAAATTGAAATGCAGCTATCAGGCTTAGTAAAGACTCATGTAAAATAAAATTCATACGATTTGGTACTGACTTTGAGAATTCATAAAGATAAAAATGTAGGACATCCCTACATCACCTGAAAGATATAAATCCAGTTTGTATATTTATATTTATGAACTAGTAATATTAGCTTTCATTATGAAACAGGGCTCAGATCTTTATGGATTGTTACAGATGAAATAAAGTATTTGAAACAAGTGGATTCTAATTATTCAAACAAGGATACTGCGAACTATAATTGATGATTTAGTTTTGGATCTAAATTTTACTTTATTCATTGGAAATAAAAAAATATTTATATTTGAACTGCTAACATTTGATTAAAATATAATAGAAAATTATTTTTCGAATTTCATATATTCCACTAAGAAAAATTTCATTTTTTTTTTTCAATTTAGCTAAGTTAATTTAGTTGATCTTTGAACAAAATTTAGCCATTGAACGATTAAACTCCACTTATTTTCATACAACCACCAATTGCCATCCTAAATTTCTGTCTAACCTTGTTTTATGTTATATTGATTTGTTCAGTCATTTGAATATATTTTATCTCTTTCAATTTATTTTATAATTCAATTTTTATTTCAGCCAGTAGATTTTTACAGTTTCTTATTTAGTGAATTTTTTTTTTAAATATGAGGAGACAGACTTTATTTCTTTAGAAATTCATGTTATCTGAATGACGGATAATTTTTCTTTATATGTACAAATGCAGATTATATCTGAAACTAGTATTTATTTTTCCAGTTCGTAAGATCGACTGCAGCTCCAACAGCTGAAGAAGAAAATGTATAAAAGCTTCGACAAACCTAAATTCCCATTGGAAGAAATAAGGAATGAAAGAAAAATTCCGAATTTCTCTGGTTTTTTTTCCTTTCTAAGAGTCATAGCGACTTGCACTTCCTGTATATTCTTTTTATTTTAAATATTTTCTATTCACTGTTTCCCTCTGTTTTATTTCAATAATTTTTGCTCTTTGTCAAGGTTTTTATAACAAAAATATAAATTTTTAAAATCGATCAATTATGCGTACTTGTATTGTATTTTATTATTCAATCGGGTTAAACCGAATTATTGCTGAATTGTGACAGTAAAAATGAACTTACCTAGATTACCTGCCAATAACAAAATAAAAATTACCAATAAATATTATTACAATTAAAAGTTAAATGTAGAAAAAAAAAAAAGTATAGCTACTATTAAATTTTTAAAAATTACATTTAATTCTGAAACTTTTATTTAGAATTAAAGTTTTAAAAATAAACTTTATTTGCAGAGACTCGAACTAGGGATCTCTGACTGCCGGCGGTCGCAGGTCAGAATGAATTGTTATGGGGCCTGTAGATATACCGCGCCGAATATTTTTTTCTCTTTATTTATTATACAAATAAAATGTCTCAATTTATTTTGTAATTAAAGAAATATTATATCGTTGCTGTGACACCTCGTAACTAATATTATTTTTTTGAAAAATAAAAATGAATGGTTCATTCTAGTGACAAGTTGCAGGAATTCTTATAGATAAAATTATACAGACATCCTACAAAACTATGGTTGAGATGAGAAGCTTCTGAAATGATGTATTCATTTTTTTAATTATTGTTCAAAAGTATTAGAATCTTATCGTTCATATTTTTTCAGACTTATTTCATATTAAAAGAAAAAACCAATAGAATTTATGCATATTAATGAGATAATAATGATTATAAAAATAATTAATACTCTGATAGAAACAAATACTGCAATCATCTAAGTATGAAGGAAATTTCATGTGAATTTCCATAAAGCACTCCTTTATTGAAATACTAATTTATTTTGAATTGGAGAAGATGATCGGGGGTGCGGTCAGTCAAAAAAACATAAATAAAAAAAAAATTACTTATTTATGCCGACGTTTCGACCTGAGTTTCAGTTCTTCACCAGCACTACAGAGCAAAAAGAGATAACAACCATCATTTAGAAAAACATAAAGTTGAAAAGAAATAATATACTAACAAATTTGGAATTATACAAAATATTGAATTGAATAATACAAAACAGTTGATTGACAACAGTGAAAGATGAAATATAATATTATGTAGGTAAGAAGATATGTATAATATAAGATTTGTAAGTAGTGTCAAAAAAACTGAAAAACAATTTGAATCTACATATTGAACAATATGACAGAAAATGAAATATATGATCCAATTGGTAAGTGACTTATATATGAATAAAAGTGTGAATATTAACTTTATTTATATATATATTATATATAGGAGTAATGGATATATGATATAATGTATAATGGGAGCAAGAAAGGTTAAATAAATATTAAAGCGTATGAAAACACAATATTTTTAAAAAAAGAACAAGGTAGACAAAGAAATATGGAGAGTGGGAAATGAATAATTTTTGCTGACTGCACTCCCAATCATCTTCTCCAATTAGTAATCTACAGTAAACTATCTACACCTCATTAAAAATTATTTTGAGTTGCTAAGTAAAGAATTTCTGAAGTAAAGTATCCTAAAGGATGACCGACACATTGTTCACTTTACTAATAAGCATAAAAATTAATAGAGTTTCAATAACTCATTTTAAGGTTGTGAGGGCAATTAATAATATTCTTTTATTGCAACTAAAGTATATCGAAGAACCGAAAAGTAACTAAAATATGTAAATTTGTTTTTTGATGAAAAATAAATCTAAAAACCCTGCAAGAATTTTTTTAATTTATTTTCTTTTATATTTAGTTTTTTTTTCTCTTTATTTTGTTGAATATTTTATTTTACTTACCTTTTACAGTGTGGAAGATCTACCATCGTTCCTACATCTGAAGAAAATGTCTAACATCAGTATTTATATAATTTTTCGAATTCTTCCTGTTACCAAACAGAAAATATGAACAAGCCTATCTAATAAAATTTTTATTTTCAAATATGTTATCATTAATATTTGGTATGTATGCTTTATGGCTTTATCATATTTAAGCATGATGTCTTGTTGATTTTATATTCAATAGACGAAGAAATTGTGATTTTTAAAATAAGAAAGCAAATAAATAAATAGAGCAACCCTCAATTAATCAAAAAACACTTTAAATATAGTCCATATTAAGAAATTCAAGGAATGTTTCAAATTTTCTTTTTTTTAGCATTGAATTTTAAAAGTTCCCATGGTCCCATTAGACAGTTCCTATGCTTTACATTGTGAAAATCAAGTAAAGAATAGGGTCAAATGAAGAGGGAAAATATTTTATGCACTGAATTAAATAATTTATCAAAAGCTCAAGTGATCCAATAAGTTTAGAGCATGGGAGCATACATGCAGTATACAAGTTTAAGATCAGTGGTTTTAATTTTTTTATTTTAAAAAAAAATTGAACTAAGATAAAAATAAACATAATTTATTTCCTTTAAATATTTAATTTAATAGCACATGCAACTCCTTGATTAAATACTTATTAGTAAGGAGTATCATCCTAAGAACAATTTTAATTACCCTTTCTCCCTTCACTTTAATTTAATAATCTTAATCAAAAAAAAATTTTTTTTAAGCAATTAGAATCCGATTTTTCTAAATCCTAGCCTTATTGCTAATATTAATACCTCCATTAATAATGTCAGTCATTTATGAAATATTATGGTCAGTAAGTCAGTGGTTACAGACACATGAGGCTGGTTTTATTCAGAGGAAGGCAAAAATTAGTCATAAATAAAACTGACTAAATTTTCATGGATGTAATTTTTAGTGATTAATAAATAAAATTATCTTTCAATTTAGTTCAAAACAGTGGCTACGATGTTCCTCGAGATTTATAATGTTTATTTAAAATAATAGTGTCCAATATTTTCTAAAAATCATATATTCTTCTATATAACAACTTCTGGGAAAATTAAAACTCCAAAATTCCTTTATTTTTCATTACATGACATTTCAAGCCCACTTTTACTCCATTTTCAATCCTAATTTCTAATGTCCTAACAAGGTTTTAAAATGGACATAAAGTGGGCCTGAAATGTCATCTAATGAATAAATAAAGGATTATTGAAGTTTTAATTTTCCAAGAAGTTTTTATAATAATCAAGTTTCAATCTAAATATTTTAAAAACTAATTTTATTTTGGTTTATCAATTTTTTTTTTTAACCATTTAATGTCCAATTTTTAAAAACACAAAATGATCATTAGTCATGAAACATAAAAAGTATATAACTTTTTGTGTGCATATTATATTACATACTTTGGACATTCAAAAATCCTAAACATTATTCTAAAACCTATTACTGGTTAATAATTATTTAGTTGGAATAAAAGTAATGAAAATAATAATGTCATCTTCTGTTTAAAATAAGAGAAAACACAAAAGGAATTTATTTAAACAGTTCGCTCAATGATTTGATTAGTATAAAATAATGACTGATGAAAAGAGACTAAATCTTTTAGCTTTAATTGAAAAATTCATAAAGCATGCAGGAAAAGATAAGTGTTTAAGTATACTAGAAATAGACAGATAACAAAACAAAAAATAAGATTTTTTCCTAGAAATATAATAACAAAATATATATATATAATAATAACCATATAATTTCAAATATGAAGAAGATGGTCAGGGTTGCGATCAAAAAGAACAAAAATAGTTTTCAACTATTTATTATCCAACATTTCTCCCCACTTCGTAGGGCTACATCAGGGCTTCACAGACTTTGATTGGCTAATAACTTTACAGAAAAGTCTGTAAAGCTATCATCTTGAACAGCCTTAATGAAGCCCTATAAAGTGGGGCGAAACGTTGGATAATAAATATTTGAAAACTATTTTTGTTCTTTTTGACCGTAACCCTGACCATCTTCATCATATTTTATAATAAAATTTGTTTTGAGTAGATTATGAATTAAACAATTTAAAATTACTGTTTTCTTTAATCCATAACATTTTTAATTAAAGGAAATAAAAAGGAGAAAGAAACTAGTAACTGAATTGAGGCATTTAAAATTAAATGTAAGTATATATAATGTTTTTTAATTTTAAACAAAATAATGAGGACAATAAAACAGATGAGATCAAACGAAGTAGCTAATTAGAATAAAGATAGATCAGTGGAATGATACAAAACAAAATTTGTGAACAGAAAACTAGAGTATATAAGCCTGTTTTAAAAACGTATCAAAGGATTAAGTTTCTAATTTTCTCTATTACAAGCAATAATACTAAATATTATACATCTGTTTTATTTTAAAATAATTGAATTTTTCCCTTATCAAAATATTTAAATTTGTAATTTGTATATTTTTCCAGATAGTAAGAAAAAAACAGGCTAAATAAATATCCATAAAAATCTGGTTTCTGCTAATTACTACATATACTCATATAATTGATGTGGAAATTATTTTATCTTTTAATTTTCAGCACAATTAATATTACAACCATGGGTATGTTCCATTTTCATAAAATAAAAAATAATAAAAATGATGGTTCCTTCCGATCCAGTTTTCAAAGTTTCATTATAAAATATGAAGAAAATTCAGAAAATATATTCATACATATATTTATACAAATTACACATTACTTGATTCCTTGTTGTTACTCCCTTTCTAGTTATGTTAAACGACTATTTTTACATCTTTTCATTCAGGCTTTGATTATGAATTCACGACCACCTGGCCATGACTTTATTTGCATTAAATATGTTTAAGAATAATAATCAGTAGTCGCAGGAAATTAAATGGTATTTCGAAACAAGTCAGTAATTTACCAACTAATTCTATTTACTGGTGAAATATAATAAGATTATACAAATCTTTAGTTATTAGTTATTTCAGAAGCATAAAATGTCTAGTCATTCTTTTTTCTTTCATTGACCAAAATATATTATATTTTAACTTAAAAACTATAATTGAAATCATACATTAAGAGAATAGTAATAACTTAAATATGTTACAATTACATTTCAGTCAGAAATGTATTATATAAAAAATAAACAAAAAAAATGTCTTATATGACTATAAGCCAAAGTCACTGATGGGTGGTATCTAATATGTAAATTTATATCTTAAGTTGAACTTTTAAGCATGCAAATAAATACAAATAAAATAAACTGTGTCCATGACATAATCGTGTTTTTTCATACATTCATTATTAGAATTAGTATTAAGACAAATAATAAATATTTAGAACAAACCTATAGATTTTATTTATAACATAGTGTATTATACAGAAGGCTTAAATAAAAAAAGGAAATCAACAACATATTTTTATATTTTAAGATCTTTGAACAAAAATAATGTATTTTATTCTTTCTTCTATTTATGTATCCTAATTTAATTTCTAAAATAAAAACAAAAATGCATCTTATGGATTTAAATGTGTATATATTTGTAATTAAACAAAATTATTTGACTTAAGAACAAACAAGATAAGTAATTCATGGAATTAGAAATATTATGTGTGTATTTGTTGTATTAAATGTATTATAAAGGTGTTCAATATGCTATTTGATGTGTATCTGATTTTTTTAAGAAACAATATTTTGTAAAAATAAATTGAAAAAAAAAAAAAGTGTAACAAAATGTAAAATTTAAAAACAATAGATAAATAGACCACTGGAGTTCCAACTATTTCAGTACTATCTTCTAAAACAAAACATTACTTCAATCATTAGAAAAACTTAAGTGCTTCAATAGATTGTTTGTGTGTGCTTATTATTCAAAACATATTAATTTCCAAATATTTGTGGATTGGTAAAATAAAATACAATTATAGGATACCAAAAATCTTTCATAAAGATTGTTGCACATCTGTGTGATGGTTTCAAAGTATTTATACATGTGAGCTGTGTATATAAACATATATATTTATAATAGAAATGTATTTAAAAATGTGTAAATATGTTAAATAAAGTATATATGTGTTATTGATATTTATGCAATTGATTTTACCAATTTGATCCATTAAATAAAATAAAATTTTAATACATATATTCATGGTCATTACTTTAACTATATATTTCAATACTAAAATTACAAATTAATTATTAACTAAAATACAAAGAAATTATTTATCTTTCTAATATCTGAGTTTTCTTATAACCAAGTATACAACCCATTCTCTCCGATATTTTGTCTGGGTACCCATCACAAAAAAAGAACTTATACTATGATTTTTCTAAAATAATCTATCACTTTGTAGTTCAGGGATTTATAAAATGTCAGAATAGTATCCTTTTTGAAAATTTTGAGCTATACACACTATGGGGATAAAGATCATTTATTTCTCAGAACCTTAGTTTGTTTGGTTATAAAAATAAAAGTGTTAGTCTTAAACTTTCCAGAATGTTGGACATGGGAGAAATATTTTGAATTTAAAAAGGCTTAGGGGAGAGGGGAACAACTTCTGGGATTTCATTGTCAGGAGAACCTTCAAGACAGTTTGACTTCTTCAACAGAGCTCAGGATGCCAGTAAAGTAATAATTTTCACAGTTCAGGTCAAAAATCATTAAAAAAAATAAATAAATAAATAAAAAATGGTGAAAGTATTTTTATTATATGTCACATGAATTACTTTAATTATAACATTCAGTTATTCATATTCAACTATAGAGCTGCCATCAGCTTACTCCGGGGCTGCTGCAAAATAATTCAGTGAGCCCTCTTCTTCTCAATATTCTTGTCAATGGAGTATATATTACTAATATACTTAATATGGGAGAAGGCTGTTTGTGAGTCAGGTATTCTACTTCCTGCCACTATATTTAACAACAGTCTAGTTAATAGGGTATGCCAACGATTTTGACATTATTGCCCGATCGGAACAAAGCCAGAGAGAATCATGTACAATTGGGTCTTCTAGTTAATGAGAACAAGACGGAGTACTTAAGAGCTGGAGGATGTGGACCAGGAACTGGAACATTTTATGCAGGTTCATTCAAGTTTGAGTGGGTGAGCTGTTTCGTATACCTGGGAAATTAATTGAAAAGCCAAAACAATATCTTTCAGGAGATTAGCAGAAGGATCGCTGCTGCCAACCGATGCTGCTTTGACCTGGCAAAACATTTCAGATGCGATTTGCTCTCTAAGGAAACAAGGTAAATCTCTAAATCACTTGTAAGTCCTGTTGCCACATACGGATTCGAGGTTTGAGCCTTCACTAAAGCTGAAGAAACAAGACTCTTGGTCTTCGAGAGGTCCATTTTAGAAAAATATTTGACATGTTAGAAAAAACAATGTATGGAGAAGAAGGAAGTACATGGAGCTATCAGCTTTGTATGGAGACAATGATGTCAAGTTAATAAGGAGAGTAGACTCCGATGGGCAGGTCATGTGACAAGGATGACATCCCAAATAAAGTTCTATCCATGCAATTACATGATAACAGAAGAGTAGGGAAGCCGAACATGAGATGGTCGGACGCTGAATCAACGGATGCCAGGATCCTTCTAGGAACCTGAAACTGGAGAGTTGCAACAGAAGACAGGATGGCCTGGCAGAAGCTATTAAAGGAGGTCCAAGCTTGGTAACAGGCTGTTGTGCCAAATATGATGATGAAAATACTTAATATACTGGTATTGTAATATGCAATACCACAAGTTATCATGAGAACAAACATAGCTATTACATTATAAAAATTTTTTTTTTTCTAGATTTCTAAAGAGACAGTTTATTTTACAATGACTCTATTATTCCCTATTCTTAGTATGAAATAAATCATCTTTATTGTAAGAGGCTCCTCTAAACTATTCAGATAGTAAATACAGTCACTAGTTAACAACTGTATTTTTCATATTCAAGTTTAAAATGCATACTTGCCTATCTACTTAGGAATTCGTTTACTCTAAAAAAGTGATTTTTAAATTACAATTTTTTTTTCTGTTGCTTTTCTTGGAAAATTTGTTGGATTTATAATTTTTAAAAATTCATCAGAAAAACTGTAGGCCAAATAATCATTTCTTAGAATTCGGAAGATAATAGAGCATTTCCTAGAATTGATTTATTTTAGTATCAGTTTCTCTTCCTCAACTTTATCCCATTTTCTTATTATTGACTTCATTGTTGACAGGATATTCTGAATGCTATCACTCCACCAGGAAGTAATCCCACAGGCTTTTTCTTATGTTTTATTTACAACTCTTGTAAACCAAAGTCAGTATTTGGGTAGCTTGGTTGATTTTTGTTTCTTATAATAGCCAGGTAAATGTACAAAAGTAACCAACCTTTCCTTTTAATACTGGCCACTATACCCAAGATTTTTTAATAGGCGAGTTTACATTACAGTTATACTGTAGCTTTCTGGTATGAAACTGGTAACAAAAATAGAAATATAAAAGTAACAAATAAATATGGCCAAAAAAAAGTAATCACTCTTTTCAAAATGCTCAAAAGTAATAGTATAATATAAAATTCAAATTAGAGACAAAAATCAAAATTAGTTCATTTTGGAAGATTCTAAAAAAAAAAAAAAAAAAAAAAAAGCCCAAGGCTTTCATGTTAAGTTAATCACTAACCAAACAAAACTTTCACAAATTCGGCAATACTGTTAAATTATAATACTGAACCAAGTTCCTGTATTCCACATAATTACTGCCACGAATGCACAATAAAAATTAAAACATAAAAGATCTTAGCATACCTCACTTTGCCAATCTGATCTTAAACGAGGTAACATAATTACTCTTAAGTGTCAACAGAGTAAAATTAACTTATGAGGTTCAAAAAATAAGAGAAGGATAAGGAATGTAATTTTCGATTTGTATGGTTTAATCTTCTGACACTAAAGAAAACTTTTTTTTTTCTAAAATGATCAACTGAAGAAAGGACAATAAATTTGTATACACTCAAAATCATAGAGCCAAAACTGAGGAATCAAATAATAGGGCTGTTTCCTGATTGAAACTTGGATAAAAACCAACCAATCAGTTATTTTTGTAAAATAACATAGTGATCAGACTAGCCTGATGGCTAAAAGCACAGTTTTGAATAACATACTTATCCCAGTTTCTACTCTCCCAGTACAATTAGACTCCAAGGGAAGATAGTCCAAAACAAAATATCTTTAAGTAAAGGTCAACAAAATGAAATACTTGCAGAGAAAAGAAACAAACAATATTAATTAGTATTTCAGATTAGTACAACTACAACATTCTTAGCCCCAGAATTTTCTGCATCCATAACCTATCCAACCACTTCCAACGCAGCCACCAACCTTTTTTACCTATATTCTGGCTTTTCCACATAAACTTTTTCAGCCATCGATCATTTTCCATTCACATTAGGTGGTCAAACCAATAAGATCTCCTGGTTTCAATATTATATGGTATATTCTTTCCTTGCCTTTTATTCTGTCTAATAATTCTATTAGATACATGCAGTAGTCTAGAGATGCTTTTTTATTGTTAAGGTAAATATACACAATAAAGAACTGTTCCCAGAAGAAAGGAATCATAGACTATTTCTCTTTATTTATATATTTTGTAAATGAAATATTTTTATTCTATAGAACCAAGTTTAGGATCCCTATACTCTTTCCTCCTCAAGATATTTTTGATAAAATACATGTATCAGGGAGTTCCTTTCTCATTTATCGATATTGCTGCTGTGATGTTTGATAGACCGATTTCACCCTATCTGTCTGATCATGCAGGATATGCATCCTAGCTGCTGGGCAAGCTGGAAATAGCAGAAGATAAGAAGGTATGGCCTAATCAGTAAGGTGCACAACCGCACTACTGGGTTGCACCACAATAGGTCTGTTCCAACAACCACTTCTGACTGTCCATAGCATGTGCAGTATAGGTTTTGGGAGGCGTAACCCCATACCAAGCATGCTCCAAACAGTTCCGGACAGTCAGAAGCGGTTGTTGGAACAGGCCTAATATTATCCTCTTCATTGCTCCTCCCCTAAAAGCTTGTAAATGGAAGTATAATAAATAAAAAGTTTTATTGGCAGCAGTGGCCCACAAAAATTCCATGAGTAATGGCTCCATTACTGGCAACATTTTTTATGCAAGAAACCTAACCTGGTAAAAGAATAAAAGGGTCTAAATAAATATATGTCAAATACATATGAATGAATAAAATATATGGTTTTGGAAGCTACTTATCCATGCCACTTCCTTGCAGAATACTCCACTGCCACAAAACGTTTGGGAACCACTGGTCTAGGCCATCAGGTATTGAGAAAACACATAGTCTGATATATAACTGAATCTACAAAGAAGTTACATATCCTGGCTGAAAGGATTCTGAATCCTGTTCTGATTAAAATCCTTGAGAGAGATAAGTCTTAGCTAAGCCAAAAAAAAATTACAGTAGTTACTACAAATAGACTCATACCTTTCAGACAGAATACAAGAAAACAGCACCATTCTAAGATATCAATAAGTAGTTAAATCAAATCTCTTCAGTAGTGGAAAAGGATATAATAAACTTCCCAATCTGAAATCTGGAAGATTAAGCCTGTACACTTATATAAATATAAATGTACTGTTCAAGCTTTTACATGATCTCTTTATTTTAATGGGAATCGATTCAAAGTCTATCAGAATTTAATAGTCCAGCCATGATGAGAGTTCAGGCTATCAAATAAAAGACCTAATAAAATAACGGAAAACATGACTAATACATTAGAAGAAAACATAAGAAGAATACACCAGTAGAACTTTAAAAAAAATAATACTGATTCAATGATTGGTTTAAATCAAATAAAACGAAAATATTATCTATTATTAATCCATTTAATTTTACATATAATTAATTAATTAAATTAAATCATATCTTAAGCTCATTTTACTTCAATATTTACAATTTGATACCCAATATAACCTATATAAATAAAAATTGATTAAATATATATAAAAAGATATCCAAAGAATGAGTAAAATAGTCAATAATTAGAAATTAAAACTTAAACTTTTGAACATAAATATAGATTTTCTTAAGCCATCTCTTTTTTTTTCTTTTTATGGTTTGATAAAACCAGAAAAAATTGTAAATCCAATACAATATATGATGATACAAAATAAAGTTACAAGTAAATAGAAGACTATTGGATCAGTCTTCTATTTATGTTAATAACAAGTTGAAAATTTAAAGGAAGAAATAAATTATTTGAGCAAAAATATAAAATACATCAGGTCTAACTAGTTCTAATAACTGAAGTGATTTCAGCTACTAGATTGACATTATTTTATAAAATACATGCTTAAAAAAGTAAAATAAAAACCAGGAGTAAATTAATCATTATTACATAATCTAGAATCAGATGTATGAAGATGATAAGTTACATTTTGCAATTAATACAGCTGCCATGGAAGCTTTCAAATACCAATTTTAAACCAAAAGTTTGGGGAGGGGCAGTCGCTTAGAGTTAACTACTTACTTTAAACGAATAGAATGAACATTTTGACTATAAAACATATTTATCCATTAAAAATAATAAATTCTTTCAAATATATACACATACTTATCAACTTTATATCGCTGACCATTCAGTTGCTTGGAATTCCAGTTCTGTCAAGTATGTTTAATTAATTAAAACATACTCATTAATCATCAGGCATTAATTTTATTAAAACCCAAGGTAGAAAAAAAAGGAGAGAAAAATCCAAATCGTAATGGATAATGTTCCTCTAAACTACTAAAACAGAAAACTTTGAGATATTTATCTTAGGGGTGCCTGGATATGTTCCAAGTAATTGGATTAGAGAGGTTAAACCGAAATGGTTGCTGGCAAAGAAGCAATTCCAGTTCTTTACAAAAGAAATGGAGAGAAATGGTACAAAATGTCATTTGTCACAAGCTCTAGGGGAAATACATTTCAAAAAATGTGACTAGTATGAAAACTGAAAGTACTAAAAGTACTGGTCAAATACTGCAATTAAGTTCATAAATATGTACAAAATAAACTTATATTTCAGTAATGTAGCTTGGTATCTCAGCTATTAATTATCAACCAAAAGTTTCAATGTTAAATGGATGAATGCTACATAAATAATGGTATAGTTAATTCTTATTCTTATGTTAAATATAAGAAAAAACAAATGGTTGTATTAGTACTCAAGAAAGACACAGTAAAGCAATCAAAAACTTCATGTCATAAAGACATTCACGTAGCAAAGAAATAAAAGTTTAAAAATAAACAATTTACAATGGTCTCAATGAAAAGGAATATATGATAAGTTGAAATGAAAATTAAATACACAATTGTATTGGTACTCATATTTAAAAAAAAATATTTAAGCAACAAACAATTAATAAAGTTAAGACATTAGTAAGCAAAACTGAAATTACTATAAGATGAAACAATGAAGAATTATTAACTTCATTATTGTTTTACTCACATCAGAGCAGTATATAATCTCAACAATAACTTCTTGACTAACATTTAAAAGTCTACTGTATATGATAAGTAGATAGTAATCAATAATCACAAGCTTAAGAAACTAAATAAATATTTAAAGAATCAAATATTTTTACAATAGTCAACTTCACAAGAAACTATTTTTAACCAAAACCAAAATAAAGTAATGAACCTTAAACATCTTTTCTAATACTATAATATCAATAATTAGAACAAATAAATATAAAATATAACAATTACACACTAAGAACTGATATACAATATCCTTATTTACATGAGCTATATATAAAAATATTTAAATAGCTATAGTAATAAATAATAAAACAGGGCTAATTCAATAACTGAAGTGAAGTAATAATTAGAAATGATGAAACTTACATTTAATCATGACTGCCAAATTAAAAATAAATTTTATGAAGGACAATACAGCTTACCTATGACCACAATGTGAAGAACTATCAGCACAAAACAGTTAAAACATGACCATAAATCAATCATAAAATAAGCCATTTCATACATTAATTGTTTGTTATAACAAATAAAAATAGAGAATACATTTTTACACAACATTACTCAATAAAAATATCTTTTAACTGGTATATACCAAATTATAAAACATATAATACACAACATATAAGTACTCAGTCTCATCTAATTGTTTTCAATTCTAATGTCATGAATTAATTTCAATTTAAATTTCCTTAACATTAATTCTAATGAACGCATCTCTTTAAAGATAAGCTCAGAGGTTGAAAGTTTAATGGCATTCATGTCTGGAGCTTGATCAAACTAAAATGTAATAAGAAATAAAAAAACGGAAATAATAAAATCCACCACAAAAAATAAGCATAAGTACACTCATTTGAATGACTACTGATGTATATGTTATAATTAAATACAGTCGAAGAAACTTATGATTTTCAATCAAAACAAATTAATTACAAAAATAAATCAAATTATAGAGTAAGCATCATCAGATATTAACATAACAATACATTACATTACATGCAATAAATATTTTTATTTTATTTTACGATTAATTAAAAAATTAACCATATTTGGGCGGATAAATTACTTTATCAAAGGCATTCCCATTATTTGAAATAAGCATTGCAAATAATTTTGAATAGATGAAACAACATATCACCAAATTAAATACCATTTATGAATATTAACATAAAACAATATTTAATTGGAAGCACAACTAATGTTAACAATAATAGCTATTTTCATTGATTTTTTTTTTTTTTTATTGGTGAAAATCATAGCAATTTCTTTCTTTTTGTTTCATAGAAGCATTACTATGAAAACAAACTTTATATCAACTCTGTTATGGTGTCTACACAAATTCAATATGGAATTCTTCCAAACAGAACATGACCACATTAACAGTGAATTCGTTGACTGCACCTGAATCATCTTCCTTTTATTAACAGTGAATAAGTTAGTAGCTCGAGTTTTATAGAAAATTCACTAAGCCCTCTAAAAGTATTTTACATACACACACATATACATATTCTAAATAAACTAGCCAACACAGCTCTGTAACACAATATGAATTATTTAATACTAGAATATTTTGGTATAACATACCAGATAATTTTTTAAGACAGAATAATAAAGTCAAAATATCAACTGGTAAAATTCATTTTAAATTATGTACTTACTTACTACAGTTGTTTCAGTTTTGGGAAAAAATAAAAATAAGCATGATATAATCATTAATAAGATGTAGTTAAGTTTCTTTAAAAATACTAACCAAGATGGGAAGAGAGTTGTAATTTCTAAATTGAAAATTTTTAGTTACAATTAAGCATCAAAAGAATCTGAGTCTACCATACTAATTGACTTATTCAAAATTTACATGCAAAGAGCACTTCCACTTAATTAAAACGTTTTAGGTCCCAATTAATTTATTTCCAAATATAACTTGCAAATATAAATCCTAACTTAATACAAATTATAAAGATACCAAATGAAGATCTGTCAAAAATATCTTCTGGAGCATAACAATGCTTTAAAAGCACAGTGAAGTCATTTATTGGGCACATGTCACAAAGTAAAATCAAAATTCAAGCATCATCACCAGTAATTAGCTTTAGATAATTATGATTTTAGTTTAGAAGCAAAAGGAAAATTCATGGTAATTTGATATGTATGAAAGAAGTGTGCCTACAGTAAACAGAAATATATATACAGTATAAATGACAAATTTATCTTCCACTGTTAAGGCACAGAGAAAGGAGCCACAAAATTAAAATTCATCACCACTTAAAACATTTTCAGATCTTTTCTTACATTTTTTTTATGTTTTAATTTTATTATACTATACTAACTTCCTAAAAATTGAATCGAACATGAAACCTAAAAATTGAACCCATATCCTATGACAGATTTTTTTATGAAATAAAAAAAATTAAATCCAGATCCTATATACACTTTTTTTGATTATTTTTTTCTTTGAAGGCCAATATATTATGCTGTAAAGTAAATTTAATAAGTATATCCAGTAAGCAACAATTATTTCAACATATGAAACATTATATAGCCCATTACATTAATTTTATACAAATATACATATATATACATAAAAAATTTACAGAGAATCTATATTTTATTACTGCTGGGTTAGCACAGCATTTTTGATTATATCGTACAACAATATAAGCTTTGACATGTTGTTCAAATTTGTTTATTTACAATCATAATTGAATCTCATAAATATTAAAAACATTAAAATAATGACGAACTAAAGCACTAAACTGAAGGTTCCTTTCATTATCACCACATATAAAAGTTTTTTAGAATATGAAAAGCAGAAATAACATAAAAACACTCAACTATCTTCGGAAATTGAAACCACTTGTTCCATCTGGACCTTTGGGAAGCCTTATAATACCAGCACAGTTCTCAAGAGGTCGTAGAATCTCTGTTTTACTTTGAATTTTCTGTATTCTAAATATATCAAACAGAAATAAAAACAAAACAATATCAGAATAAATATTTATTGCCTTGGATTTCAAAATTAGTAAAACAGGGATCATATTTACATGGAAAGAATAATAAAAGAAACATTTATAAACATGCCAGATTATTCAAAACTAGACGTTTTTGGCCAGGTTTCACCTTGAAAAGAAAAAACAAAATAACATATAGGTATACGTATGAAAACAAATGACACTAAAATTAAAAGGAAAAATAAAATCAATGACATCTAATTAATATTTCTGGTTTAAAAACTGATTATATGTATTATAAGGCATGTTTCTTTTTGTGGATAATTCAGTTAGAATAAAATTGGCTTGGACTATGAGCATTAAAATAAATCCTTCAGGATCAAAAGAGGAGATTATTGCTCATTTATACCGTGGTTAATTTACCATACTTACCTATTCTGAAATGCAAGCTAGTTTTTGAACATTTCATCATATTTAATTTTTTAACCATGCCTTTTTTGTCCTATATCTAATCTGGTCAAGGATAATGTTTCGAATGATGGCGTAGCTGATGAAGGCTGAGGCTAGACAATGGCTAGGATGAAGGAGGAGGCTAGATATAGAAAAGCCTGAAGCTTCCAATACGTAGTTACAACACATAAAATAGTTAAGCTCATTATTCATCAAGCAATCCAGTGATCCCAAGAGACAAGCAGCTACGAGCTGAGAGCCCAGCTGTGGCTGGGTGAGCGCCACAACACAATGTGAAGACCGATTTGCACTTGAGATTCAGGATACTCGAAATACCCATCCTAGTTTGGACAACTCACAGTGGAGTCAGACAGAGCCTGGAGCAAAGTACCTGGTAATGGAGCCTCAATTCTTGGAAGTCATCAAAGAGATTGACAATTATTTGCCAACCAGCAATACATAATGGTTTTTTCACAGGTGTGTCATCTCTCTGTAGTGTATACTACTCATCTGACCAAAACAAAGTATGGGGATAACCATGAGAGCTTAATATACTGTTCATGAGTCACAGCCTTTCCAAGCATGGTTAGGGAAGAACTAAATTTCCATGTTCGTACAAAACTGATTGTCATTGATATCGGGGTTCTAATTACTGAGAGGTACAGTGAAAAAGTGATCCAAGAGGCAGGTATCCCATGCGCTCCATTTATTAGTAAACTATTCATTTTGATAAAGGGTAATGCATGTCTGCATACAAAAAGAGTTATCAGTGAATATTGCAAATATAAGATGATTATAGATTTGGATGCTCAAACAACCTCCCAAAATGAATCAAAGAGAGATACGCAGGATACTTAAGTATTGGGCATCATTACACTCCTTCTAATGAATCAAATCAGTTTTTTAGTGTAATTTCATTGTAACTTTTATTAATTTGAATTTCTTCTAAATTTGAATGGGTTAGGATACTTCACTATGCATGAGTGGAGAATAGCCATTATTAGAAGGCCATCCTCTGCCAGTAAATCTAACATAAATTACGAATTATAAGTTCTTTAAAAATGTCAATTTCTATTATTATCTATTATAATTTATTTATAGTTTATTATTAATATAAATGATTTGTTTATGGTACCTATTGTTTATATAACCTGTAAAGAAAATAATTCTTGCATAATTAAAAAAATGTTTAGTTAATAGAATTATGGGGAAAAATCAGAGTTGATGGTTTTTAAGCAGCTGAGTGTAGTAAGCTTTTATACAAAGTTAGTCTGTTCACTCAAATAATTACAATTTCTTATAAAATATGTCATGACTCTTTTTAATAAATTACTTTAATGACAAATGCCTAATTTTATCTGATAATAATGGACATCATATTTCTTATGCATTATATATAGCTTCTTTTTTTTTTAAAAATATACAATGATCATTACAACCCACTTATGTGATAGATTGTACCATAAAATATCACGTAAACCTCCAGCAATGAATGAAGAGAAAACAATGGTTATCCAAAGCAATCGAAACCTTTTTTTTTTATTCCACCCCTCACTTTCTTTTGCAGTAATGCCAATTTTAGTAACCTGCTTACCAACCTATACAATCCCAGAAAATTTCATCGAAATTGGATTAATGGTTTGGTCACTATGCTTAAACTCAAAATTGATAAGACAGACATGGAACAAAATTTGTTTCTTGATGTCTAAAACGTTGATATTGACGACATGCACTTTTTTAATTTGCTGCAATAATACAAATCTTCCCTACCTTTGGTCATGATTAAAAAAATATATGGTCTAATGTACACTGTTGTCCCAGTTAAAAAAAAAAATAATAATAACCGTATAAATATAACCATATCGACTACATTGGAAACAACTAAAGCAAGTAATAACAAGAATGTTTTTGTAATACAAAATATGTAAAACTTTTATTAATTAATATTGTTATTACATAAAAACTGACAGAAATATTACAAATAATTATTGGTCTAGAAGACATTAATAAAAACATCATCTAGAATTATATGATATTATCTAAGCCAACAGTAAGTAGGTGCAAGAAAAATATTGTAGCAACTATTAATGTCTACATAACCCCATAATACCAGTAGTGTTTATCCATAATGGCACTTTTCAAAAGCCTGATTTTTTTAATAATACCCTTTCAGTTTGTAAGAGCCTAGAATGTTGTCAATAGTCTAAGATATATACTTATACTAGTAAGTAAAGTTCCTTATATTTGGTTTTTCTTGTTTTTTTTTCATTTTATACTTAGTATTCTTCAAGCATAGTAATGTAACCAATCAACAAGAGACAGTGTATTTACTGAAACTTTTTTTTATAAAATTCTTTGACTTGACTTAATCCACGTTTTCTAGATCACTTATGGAAAAACTTCAAGACATCAAAAAGGTGTAATAAGATACATTAAATTAATCTTCTGACTTATAAAATATTATGAGGCAATCATCGACAAAGAAAATTACTTAATATGATAGTTTTCAATAGAGAATCGAATTTCTGAATTGTTATAACATCAATCATTAAGAAGGATATGGCCTGTGTAGGAATTAGAAAAAAATAACAATAAGTAAATAGGGTAAACTATTTATCGACTACCTATGTTTCAATTATTAGTTATTATGTACTACAAAAAATCGCTCAACACACATTAATATGTCATATGTTTACTTGTGTATAGTATCACTATTATACCAACTTAGTGACACAAATAATAATTCAGACTCAAGGAATTCAGGATAGTATTCTCTAGATCACCAAATTCCCAGACTTTTTAAGCTTTTCATAAAATTTAGTTCTTTTCCAGTTTTTTAATTGAAACAAACTTAATAGAAATAAAAAGAAAGATAAGCCTCAAGTTGTGTTCAATACACAGAATAATATAACATCAAAGCAAACAAACACAATAAGATTCTAATAAGTAATTTAATAAAACTTAGCAACTACAACAAATAAGAAGAAAATAATTTTTATAAGATAATTACTGAGAGGGCATTCTCAACTATGCTAAACTATATTTCAACAACTACCATTATGAATAATAATGAGGTAGTAAGAGTGAATTAATTTGTACGCAGATGATGGGGAACAATATTTTCTAGTAGACAGAGCACCAACAATCTACTATAGACAAACTAGAATTGAGCCTGAGACACTTATGGTTCCACTAAACTGTAAAATGAAAGTAAATAACATCCCTTACCAGATAAATGGACAGTGAAAACAAGCTGAAGAAAAGTTCTTCCAAGAATACTACAAGGAGAAAGTTTAAGTACCTGCTCGCTAGGCTCTTTAGCTAATTTATTATGTGCCCTTACTAATATGCAACATTCTGTACCTAGTTATGGGTTATAACCTAAAGAATTAATACTGCTCTAATTGTATCGCAACCATAGACAGAACACTCAACAGATAAGAAAAGCCACCAACAGATCTTTTTCAGTTGAGACTAGGGCCTAAATTTGTATAAAAAGTGGAGTGAGACAATAATTATAACAATGGCCCATTGTTTCCTCAGTGAGTACACCCACACACTGTGTCGGAGTAACACATGTGAACTAATACCAAAACGTTATTTTAACTAGCTGAATAAGAGCTATACTATTGACAAACAAAAGTTTGAATTCATCCAATTATTTTATATATTTTACACAATTCAAGAAATGATGAAACTTATCTAACTATAAAACCCCTATAAACTCAAATTCAAAACACAATTATATTTTTAAAAATAAAAGGTGCAAAACTAAATTTAATTAGATACTAACCGTTCATCAATTTGGGATGAAAATCGTTCTTCTTCAGGACTTCGGGCTTCGCCTAGTATTCTTAATCTAGCCTCAGCATACTCCTGTTCTCTCTAATTATCAAATCAATTAAACATGATTGATTAATATACTAACCTCCTGAAGATAATAATACATAAATATGTAGCATGCAATACTAACCTGTTGCAGAGTTTTAACAGGCTGCTTAGGTTTTGTTTCACCATTAATTAAACCATTCCTTAAACCATTATGATTAGGTCTCTGTAATATTTTTACAGATGGCTCAGGAGGCATACATTTGAGCCTAATATCTTCTGGAGATAATATCAAAGGTCCAGGTTTTAAACTAACATTGAAAAATAATTTTAATAGCCTCAGATCACCAAATTTAAAGAGTTCAATATGGGAATTAATATAAAAACGTAAATTCAAATACATATCAAAGATTACTAAACAATTAAACATACATACTTTGACATGCCGTTCTGAATAGACATTTGATTAAGTTGAATTTTTTCAATCTGTTTGTCCAGTTCCTGAAAAACAAGTCGTTCTTATAAATGCTATACTGCTAGAGTAGATCCATCTAGAAGAAAATAAGAAAATAAATGTGATCTATAAGTGTCTTAAGAAATATTATCGTAATATCTAAACTTAATTCTATGTGGTAAAATTATAACCTATTTAGGAAACCTACCCCAGTGATTTGTATAAACGTTTATTAAAGTTTTTAAATTCATTTAGATTTTACAAAACTTTAATCATATTGTTGGAAACTAACAATTTCCTAAAAAATATTTCCATGAAAATAGAAAAAGATCATAAATATGGCTTAAAGTAGGTCGATAGTAAAGATAATAAACTAATTACAGTAGTTTAAATTACTAAATACCTACTCCAGAGTCTTCTAGTTCTTCCCAACTGTCAAAAGTATCAATTTCTTCTTTTTCAGCCATATCGTAGCTAAAATTAACAAATCTTAATAACAAGTTACAAGTCTAAGGACGACCAATGATCGATTACTCAGAAGTAGAAAATTGTAGTTTTATTTTTTCGATATAAATCGTATTCTGGTGCTTCATATTCTCTGAAGAAGTAAATGGCCATCTTAAAATGTTATATATCTGAAAGACTATAAGCAATTGTTGTTTTATAAGACAAATTATTAGCTTTCAAGGCTCCCCAAAAAACAATGTAATTCCGAAAAGAATAAAAAAATTCATTAATTACAGATTGATATCCTAAAAAAAAAATATATAAGGAAATAAATTAAAACAAACTTCCTACAAGATTTGAGTAAAAAATAAAGTTATTTTGTCATTTTAATTACTTAATACAGTTTACCCCCCACTCGAAAATTTCTGTTTCCATGGCCAAGGCTCTAAGTGACCAGTTGATAGAAGTTGGCATATTGTGTTGACAACATGGCTGACAAGAAAAAGAGTAAGAAAAAGAGCGAGGTAAGTTGTAATTTATGCAAAATTGTTACATTCTAGATTTAGGTGTTATCGTGAATAGCTTGTCATTTAGTAAACTTTTAGTTACAGCTGTTGTCGAAGATTAAATATCTGATTCGGTTTTTAGGAAGTAGTTCATCTAACGGTGACGTTTAAAAACATATTTTAATTTTTTGGCTGTGACCCTTTTAGTATATTATTATCATTTTGATTCCACAAGAAAGTAGCAATGAAATGAATCTTATGTTTATTGCCATTAGTTAGTATATTAAAAGATTTCAATGTTATTTCTCTTGCTATTTGTATTGCTACTTTACTTGTTTATATAGTTTGTTTTGTTATGACCCTGATGTGTTTATGACTTAGGAAACAGAAATAGTTGAAGAGATTAAACCATCGAAAGAGGAATACGAAGTTGCCAAGTGGTTGAGGAATAATGTGCCCACAAAGAAAACAAAATTTCTTAATCACAATGTCCAGTATTTTACAGGTATTACTCAGCATTGCATGGCTTCATTTCATGGTTCTGTAAAATACCCTTTCTTTCATTTTTATTTTATGTGTCTTTAAGGAAAAAAGGCTGTTGATGCACTTATGGCTTCTACTTGGGGTACATCTATTAAAGAAGGGGATGAACCCTTCTTTACTTCTCGTGCTCACTGTATTGATTTCTTAGATGTGTAAGTTATATTTATTATATTTTTCTTTAAGTTTAATATCCTTTTTTTATTCTTGATTTTATGCAATTATGGTTAATCATGTTGTTATTAGGATGCTTCATAACAAATTCTTCCACCGAGCCAAAAAAGTCCCAATTAATGAGGAATTATTAAAGGGTAAAAAGAAGGTTGCCAAAGATGAAAAAGATAAAAAGCTGATGAAGGAGGATAAAGATAAAAAAGATAGCTCAAAAGAAAAGAAAAAAAAAGATGATGGTGAAAGCAGTCATGCTGAAGGAAAAGGTCAAGAGGTAACCATATTCTCACCTCTTCGTTATCTTGGTTTCCCTTGTGTACCAAATTTTTTATAGAAAGTAAATAAGATTTAGAAAAACATTGTTTTGCCTTTTAAGTAGTCGATAACCCCTTTAGAAGAAATATGGGATATTACTTTTTATGATTGCAGTTAAATATGTTTGTGCAGCCACTTCTGCTGTAATATGTTACCCATATTTCTTTCTTTTTTTTTCTAAAAAAGTGTGGAGTAAATAAACATGTTTAATACTTTTTGCACTGTTAGCCTACATTTCAACTGATTATTTGCTATTTTCTACTCTATTTTCATTGCTTATCCTATCTCATAATATATTCATTGTATATTATTTACTTCATTATTTAATATCCAACATTTGAGAAATTAATTAGTATTCTATTTCAGTTATCGGAGAATGAAGAAGAAAGACAAAAAAAAAAGAAGAAGAAGGTCAGACTGGAAATGCATTTTGATCAGTTTTTCGCAGACAATCTTGATGCTTACGTTTGGATTTATGAGCCAATTCCTCCTCATTACTGGCTTTTTGGTGCTCTAGTTGTTATGGCGGGGATAGGTGTTTGTCTTTTTCCATTATGGCCCCCATCTGTTAGGTAATTAATGATGAATATTATTCCACCATAAGGTTTCATTATTTTGTTTATATTTGCCTATGTAAAATATTATTTACTTGCTTCAAAATTGATAGTGCTGTGGTAGATATATTATTTATTTATAATCTTGTTTTAAAGGTAAATTATTACACTTAAGCTTTGAAGTTCTACATAATATTTGGCAGAGGAGGTTTTTTAATAATTTTAGGATAAGTTAGTAATTGTATAAAATATAATTATATTTAGTTTTTATATTTTTTCATTAAAATTTTATAATTTTTTTTTACAACTTTATTATGGTATTTACTTTTTTTAAGCTTCCATGCAAATTTAGTTTTTATTTATTTTAGTTTAAGTAACATTGAAGCTAGTATGTTTTTGACAATAGTCTAACCAGTCACTAAATTCTAGTATTTAAAACTTCTTTTACACTAGGTTATGTAATACATTTTAAGGCATCCCTCTTATAATAAAAATAAAATGTCATTAGCTATTTAATCCTTTTCAGCTTTTGTTTAAATTTCTTTTTTCTTTCTTCATATTTTAAATATACATTTGAAATATTTATTAACTACCCTGCTTATTTTTATTTTCAGATTAATTGTTTATTATCTGAGCATAGCAGCAGCAGGCTTCCTTGTGTTTGTCGTTTTCTTGACAGTTGTCCGAACAATAGTATTTTGCTTTCTATGGATTGTTACTCTAGGTAGACATCATCTTTGGCTTTTCCCTAATTTGACTGAAGATGTAGGTTTTCTTGCTTCTTTCTGGCCTCTTTATAAGGTAAGATACATTTTTAAAATTAATATCAATTATAGCTTATGCCTGAATAAATGAAACAGTGATTTAAGAAATCCACGAATGAAAGAAACAAAATTTTTGGAAGAAGAAAAAAAATGCAGTCCAAGCCTAATTGTAATGTTTTAAGGCAAACCCAAATGATTAATAATTTAAATGTAACTAATTCTGAACCAATTCAGGTAATATGAGTCATTGTGGGATTTAAATTTGCTTGGTGGGATTTTTCAAATCAAAGTCATTGTTGTATTTAAATGTATGTGGTGGGATTTCAGTCTAATTTATAAAAATAAGAAAGGTAATAATTACCAATAAATATGTGAACAACTGATTGTCTAAATGTACCTAGCTATCCTTCAAAAATATTCTGATTGTTTAATTTGTAGATATATACCTGAAAAATGTTGAGAACCCTTAAAGGCACTTTTCTTACAACAACTCAATCTAGATAACAAAAGTTTACCTGATCTCCTTATTCCAGACCGGGCCACAGTGTCCCAGTGAGAAAAGAAAGTGCTGGAGTCACTGACTTATGGACTTTCTCAGAGTAATGATAAGTTGTAGCTATTATAATGCTGTGAAAATGCATTTGGGTTTTTGTCCCCTAAATAATGCTCTTAACAGGCTGAAAACCGACTAAACTTTGATTATCTCCAAGAAATGACTTATTAGATTTCTCAAGTGATCCATTCAAATATACCAATCCCCTAAAACATCTTTTTTTTCTAGTAAGAAATTATATATTTTTTTATAGTAATCTTCACTCATTATCTATTGGTTTACTTGCAATGATTTAAAGTAATTTTGATTAACATGCAGAATGCATCAACTTTGCTATATAACTTATTTTTTATTTCAAGGATTAAAATTAGTGAATTACTGTCTTCTACACAATTATTTAGTTTTTACAGGGTAAAGGGCTTATATCTTCCATTTAACTAAAGTTCTCTAACATATGGAAGAAAGGAAGTTGTACTGACTAGGCTGAGAATAGTTCACACGAGGCTCACCCACTCCTATCTTATTTCAAAAGAAACGCCTCCTAACTGCCTGTATTGCAACTTAACAATAAGCCATGTTTTCCGATGCTCATATTTTACACCACACCTCAATAGCTTAGGACTAAACCAAGATATCTCAAAAACCCTTGGAGACGATGATAAGGCAATAGAATTGGTGTTTCAGTTTTTGAAATCACAAAATTTACTGACAAAAATATAACTTGATCGGAAGGAAAAAAAATAAAAATAAATAAATAATCAAATTTAAAAATAAATAAAATTTAACGAATAATAGCAAAATTAAATAAAATATAAATGAAGTATGGCAAGAAATATAGATGACCAATGAAGTTTGGCGCCACTGAACAAACAAACAAACTAAAGCTCTCTTCCTCCTGAACAGAATTATTCTAAGATTTAAAATTCTGTGCACCATACCTGAGAAATGTATTGTTCTATAAATACTAACACCAAAACAGCTCAAATGATTTTAATGAAACTTTCCTAAAGTCTCCTCCTTATATCCCTTTAACTTTTTCCTGTGTTAAATCCATACCAACAGTAAAGAAGCTGATAAGTATAGTGAACTAGGTAATGAGTTATCAACTTTTCCACGGTTGGAACAGAAATAAATTATTAAGGAAGAGCAAGAAAAAGTTGGTAAAGAAAAACAAAAATTTCTCATAACTTATAAATATGCTAATGAGAAACTACTTAAGAAATTGAGAGTGAATATTAGGAAATCCTTGAATATAGGAAGAGTTAGCTTGATACAAGTAAATTTTTTTCAAATACCGCTATTCTTGTTATAAGTAAATATTTTCAAATTCAGGTAAGACAGACCACCTAGTGATAAATTGGAGACTAATTTGGGTTATAATTATTTTTGGTGTTATTATCTCGTAAAGATTGTAACATACATCAATCGATTGACTACCGATGTACTAGTTATAACTAAATGTTATCAAATCAAAGTAAGATAAGAAAGGAGAAAGGAAGAGTCAATTAGTTGATGCACCAAATGTTAAATTAGACATATTGATTAATAAATTATATATATGAATGTGTTTATTTTTGCAATGTTTCCAATGATTTTCTTATGTTTAGTTTATTTAATAATATTGACATAATAACTGCATCTGACTACTAGTTATTATTATTTCATAAATAATACATGTAATTACAAAATAAAATTGCAAATTTATATTTTAGCTTTATTAAAAATTAATTCCAAAAACATTTGAATTTAAGAGAATACATTATTTATTTATATAAGAATTGTAATTTATTATTTAAACAAAAACATGTTTTAAAATAAATTATAAAATTTTCATAAATGTCATAAAATATTTAGTTGTTGGTATTTACAATTACTATACACCGCGTGTTGAGATGACTTCTTCGTGATGATTCTTCATAAACAGTTACAACTTTACTTGAATTACCTTTGAATATTTTTGTTTGAACGTTATTGCTTTTATTTGATCCTGATTACTAATTAAGCAGTTCACTGTTTATTTCTATTGTCTAAATTATTAAATTTGATATTAAGTGATTTTCGTAATTAATAAAAAAACATTTGCACTAATATTTAAATTATATTAATTTTCTCCGGTATGATTGATACAGGTTTTGTCCGTGTGAAGTCTCAGAAACAACTGACTAGATCCACTGAAAGTAGTTTTTCTTTTTAATTCTCATTAATTTTCATTGCTGTCTCTTTATGCTTAAAAATAATTGTTAATTAGTGTATATGTCTTTAAAATCTTAATCCACTTTATGTAAGTACAAAAACACGTTTTACAAGTTTCTTATTTCTGGTATATATCATTAATAACAATTGCTTGGCTATTGGCGTTTATTTTATCTAGACTGCATTGTTCCAGTCTCATAAAGAAAATTATCAATTTTAAATTGTTATCCTTAGGCCCTTTCAGATTACATTAATTAGCTGGTGTAAGTATTTTCAAAAAATAATCTGTCATCAGAAATATTGTTTTTAAAATCATGAATTTTTTACTCTAAAATGGTCATACATTCATTAAATTTGTTCTGGCCTTTCAGCCTCTGTTTTAGGCCTTAATTGGATTGAATTTAGAACAAGATTGTCAAATCATCTCATATTTATGATGACATCCTTATTTTCTGTTCCATTGAGATTGGTTTCATTGAACTAACATCTTAATGTGTATTTTTATTTGTTACTTTTATTTCATAAAAAAAAAAAAAAAGGTTATATTAAGCAATAAATTACTTTTCAGTATGAATATAAACCTCCTGTAGAAACTGGTAAAAAAAAGAAAAAGAAGAAAGAAAAGTTGTCTGATAATGAAGATGAACCAGAGCCTGACCAAAAAGAACCTGATGTTGAAGTAATAGAGGAAGTCGAAGGCACAAGGTAAATTTAGTAATAGCCATGAAGGTTAAGAAGTCACGATGTAAGTGATACGCATTGAATGAATTACTGGTGTACAATTTTTTATGCTTATTAATAATGCATGTTTATATTTTTAGTAAAATTATTATTGAAATATTTAATTTATTTTTCACAGCTTCAATGGTAAATCTGTTAGTAACCTCTGGTTTTTTAAATTTTGATTTGCCTTGCTATGGCTGTTACTTGCATTCTAAGTTGTTTGCTTTGTTATTATAATTTGCTATTTTGGCCTTGACTTATTTTGTATTCTTATTATCAATTTTCTATTGTTAAGTGTGTTAACAATAAAACATGCTAAATATGTTGTTGCTTGCTGTGTTGAATCCCAATTAATTTTTCCAACTATAGTAGGAAGATTGGGTTTATTACAAGATAACAACTGATTCAGTTAAAATAAGAGAGTGGAGGTTAATTATATGGAAGTCACATAAAATAAATGTTAAACATAGCAGATTGCAACCCACCTCCACTTATGTAAGTCAAATTTATAACATGGTACCTCCTAGGGATGAACAAAAAAGCTCTTTTTCTGAGATCAGATCAGAACTGTTCATTGTTTATCGGGAAAAAAACTCTAAAATATGTTGTGTGTATATATATATATATATATATTTTGGGAGGAGGGTCTTGAGGATCAGCCAATAATACAATTTTGTAATAATGAATCTTTTGGTAACATTTCACAACTTTATTGTGTGCATAGTCATGCCCTGCAATGAGAAAAACAGTTTTATAGAAAATGCATTCTCTTCAAATAATTGCCACAAAGCTACAAGTACGTAGTGCAATTCCTGACTAATAATATTACAATCAAAATATAGTTTAATACAAACATAACTTACAATTCTCAACTGAATAGTAATTCAATAAAGTTGCGAAACATCGCCAAAAGATGTATTATTACAAAGTTGAATTATTGACTGATCGTCAAGACCCACCAAAAAAGAAATATATTCCTACAATAGTCAAGAAAAAAGTTATCAATATATATATATATATATTTAATTGTAGAAAGATTGTCATGGTGGCTTTCTTGACTGCCCCCCACCCTGATCTTCTTCCTTCAATCACCGCATACCGTCGACTTATAATCTTCCTATATATACAGTTAAGAGTTAATATTTATTTTTCATTTGGAGCCTCATATCTTTAAGACTCTAAAAAACTAATAGAACATAATTTAAAGCAGAGTAAATGAGTTCAAATAAAGCTGTTAATGTTAAATAGTTCTCCTGAGATACTTTTTTTCCTAATAATAAAAAAATCAATATTTTATGGATTTATTTTGGCAAATATCATAGAAACTACTACTCCATTTGAATGGTGTACATATGTCAGTTAGCTCTCAATCAAGGATTAGGAGCAGTTTCTATGATATTCGCTAAGATAAATTTGTATTGAAAAAATGTATCTCGAACTATGACCATAAAGAGCGATATAAGAGCTCATATTTAGAAAATCCACTCTACTTTAATTAATGTGTTATAAGGTTTTTAAGAGTTGTAGATAGTTTTAAGGATGTGGAGCACCAAATACAAAATATGCAAAAAAATTAAGTGTTTCTCGATTAAAATAAACTTCAGGGCACGTACACCATTAGTACTTTTATATTTACTTTTTAATGACATTCACTGTTAGCCTTGTATAGTTAAGATTTAATTTTCTAGTTTAAAATTTTTAGAACAGAAAATAATGCAAAAATTTTTCTTTACCTGAAACTGAAAAATGATTTTTTGTTACTTCTGGAATAGCCACCATTTTCTATTCTTCCTTTCCATAGTTCCCAGTCATCAATTTTGACTCATAACTTCTTTTTTTCTCCTCTTGGGCTCTTGGACTATAAGCAAGCAGTAACCAGATTTGAAAACTCTAATTATCTTGAAATTAAGCTGTAATCTTGTTTAATGTTTCCCCAAAACTAATTTTGCTTGTAAAATACTCATTATTCATATATACAACAATAAGTAAAAAAAAAAAAAAGTCGCATCTTTCAATTTGATCTGATTACCAATCATCTAATAATTAATATCTGCAATAAATAACAGGTCATAAGAAACAAATAAAAACTGTAAATACATATTTTAGTTCTGTCTTTCTTTATCCGAATACTTTAATTAGAAGGTATTTCCTCCTGTTTTCTTTAATATGGCTTTTAAACCTAAAATAGTTTTGAGGTGTAGATAGTTGACTGTAGATTAATGATTGGCGAAGTTTGTCGGGGGGTGCGGTCAGCAAAGAACAACATAAATAAACAAAACCATATTTATTTATTTTATGCCGACGTTTTCTATAGCCCTGATGAAGACCTGAAATTCAGGTCGAAACGTTGGCATAAAATTAATAAATATGGTTTTGTTTATTTATGTTGTTCTTTGCTGACCGCACCCCCCGACAAACTTCTCCAATCATTAAAATAGTTTTGAATTAATGCTTAAGGGATATTTTCTGGTAATGAAAATATATCAATATATTTGGTGCATTGGTAACTGTAATATTAACCGTATGTTACAGTGTTCAGTTAAACAAAATAATAATATGATCTCATATTTTGTTCTAGGTTCAAAACAGATCGAGAAATCCTCGCCAGCAACAATATATCAAAGTATAGAAGATATTTTTTTATTCTTCTTGAATATTTATTTGAAAATACAAATAGACATATTTTAAAGGAGCAAAAAATGTTTCTTTGATTATATTGCTGTCACTTTCTTACTAATAAAAAAATAAAATAAAGATTTTGTTAGATTTTCTATTGCTGGTACCATTCTAGCATAATATGGGCTTTCATACTACTTATGTGGTCAAATGACATGGTCGATTTTTTTTACATATATATTATATATATTTATATTTATCTTATCCTTTGGTGCATAGTTGTTTTAACTGATTCTATCTAGCAAAAAAAAAATACCATGTTTTATTGCTGATATTTATTAATTCACTTAATTTAGCCCAAAAGTTTTTGAAGGTTTTATTTGCTTTATACTTCCTAAGTATATATATTTTGTTCCTTAATTTCACATTAATTTAAATGTGATTTCGATACTAAAACTACTTATCAGAAGATAATGTGTATAGGAGTAATTTGTTTACACAATAATTATTAATTAGTTGTGTTTTTGTTGTAAATATTTGTATATTACTTTCATTTTTTGATTATTTTTGACAGATATTATGGCTTAGTGTTATTTTAATCTTTTTAAGATAAAATAAAATATATAAATGGTGATTTAAAAAATAAAGTAATCTGACATTTATTTAATTCACTGTTTGAATAGGACTGTATTTGAAGATAAAAGTTAGTTTGACCTAATATTTTAGGTTTTATTTTGAAAATTATCGAGTGTATATGTTGTTCTACTTATTTTTTTAAAATGATTAATTCTCATTTAGTAGATAATTTATTATTGAAAGATTGTCTTTCATACTAGGAATGAAACAGCATAATTTGTAATTAAAGCACAAATGAATGCTTTAAAAGGGAGCAATATTAATTATTGCTGGAAAAACTTATCATTCCACATTTTAGTCATATGTACTTTTCTATTGTGTTAATTTGAACTTTTAATACTTCTTGTAGTACTGCTATTCATTATCTACAAATATATAACTACTATTCAAATACCTTTATATTTATTTTTTCCTATTCTAATAACATACAAAATCTGTTCTTTCTTTTTTTTATTTCTATGGATTATTCTCAATGTTGTTTAACTTTGACATCATGTGATTTAGCATCTGGTTGCACATTGCTGCATAAGGATTCATTTCAACTAGCTGGAAAATAATGGAAGAATATTAGTACTATAAACAATAATAAATTAATTTAATTATTAAAAAACTACTTTGTCACTAAGACCAGACTGACCCACCTTAATTACTTATTTAAAAAATATCTTTCTATTTCATAGTTAATTTAGCTATTCTCATGTTACACATCCCTATTATCTTTCTACTATTTTTTATTTGTTTTAGTGAGGCACTAGAAAGCTTTTTAATAAAACATTCTTAACTTGCATTAAATACTGATTTCTTATCTGTTTGAAACATTAGGTAATACTTGGTGGGTGGCCCATTGCTTGAAAAATTTATACATATTTAAGTGAGATTTGTGATTATTTTTATTTAAATCTTAATGAATTTCCTTTTTTTTTTTTAAATGTATTATTATTTCTTGTAAACCTTGTCAGAAATGGTTCTTTTTGTTTTATTTTTTTGATATTCATCTATTGTTAATTGCCAACAAGGTAAATTCAAAAATCTCTGTTTTTGCTATAAAAGTTTTTTTGTTTTAATTGAGAGGTTTTATCAAATAAAATTGTATAAATATCTTGTACCTGCTTCTTTGCAAATTGGCTTCCAAGCTCTGCCGCTAATTTGAAGTCTTCTTTAGCTTTCTCATCATCTCCTGATTTTCGGTAAAGTAATGCTCTTTGGCAAAGTGCTTGACATAAAACTTTACTCTTTCTCTTGCACAATTTAATTGAATTATCTAAATCTTCTAAAGCTCCTGGTAACATTTAAAAATAAATTAAAATTCAGGTATCTTTCATTCAATTTATTTCAGTAATCATTCATAAATAGATACAATATTTAGCTAGGTTTTCTAATCAAAATACTAGTGCTTAGCTTACTATTGGTTTTAAAGGTAGATTAATAATTTTAAAACTTGATTTGATCCTTTTGTTTAGGATTTATTTTTTATGTTGTAATGAGATGCAAATGTTGGATTTAGACCTGTGCTATGGAGTATAATATTTTCATTCGGTAATTTAGCATTTAACGTGACATATGGCCCCATGCCTACCTTCTGTCAAAAATAAGTCCTAATAAGTTACATTATTTGTTTGTGGTATAGGGCGTTTGCCTATGTAAATTGAAGGGAAAGTTTCATGTTATAGAGTAAATGTAATTTGTTGTTAATCTTTATTTTCCATTGTATACACCCGGTCTATATGTTGTAATGCTAGTGTCTCTACACTGACTGTTTTTTGATAAGAGCAGTCGTCGGCATAGGTCACAGTTAGTATGTTGTTGACTATTGAAAAAAAAAAAAACTAAAAATATGTTGAGGGGAAAAACCCTGAAACCATCATCTTATGTCAATGGGACTGATACTTCTTAGTGTTGTAAGAGTTACTTAGAGTGCCTCCACAAATTGTTAAGTTTTACAAATATCTCTCAAAGTTAGGTTGTTTGAATTTTCATATTTCTCTTTTGAGGCCATTGTTTAATTTGTTAAAAGATAGCCGGTGAGTTTGTCATTCTTTTCATCATCTTTTCTTGGCTCTGATTAGATCCTATATATATTAAGAGTATGAGGTGAACTTATTCCTTGCCTACCTTTTGACTCTTGTGAGCACCAGGCAGCTTTCTGAACAGTTATGGTGAAGAATTCAATGGCTTCTTCTAAGTCATGTTCAGATTTTAGTGCTGTCAGTACAGTCAACTGGGCATTTAGAAATCCACTAAATAGGTCCCAATTCATGATACCATGGGTCAGCAACGTTTTTTTTTTTTTTTCGGTAAGGAATTTCTTAGCACCCAACATTAAGTTCACTGGAAATAATCTGGACCAAGATCTGTTCTACTGTAACAATGGTCCCCAGTGACTTAAAATCTTTTGCTGTAAAGATGTGTTGTGCTTCAGATATTTTAAGTCAGTTATCGGAAGCAAAGACGTCCAAGGATGACTAACAGTATGCTTAAGCTTCTTGCCCTTTGGTGTAAGTAAGCATGAATCCCATTTAGTGTGTTTTGCTTTATAGTCACATCCTGCTAGAAATGTTCTACCAAGTAGTTCAAACGAATCAATGAACATTTGTTCGGTTATATTATATTTAGGTTGACATGGAAGTTAATGTTAGGTTCTTGTATTTTGTCTTTTAGTGTATGCCTGTAATTTAAACTAAGTCGTTGAGTCTATGAGTTTGTTGCGTGTGAGAGGTGTTTCCGTCAGTACCATAATATAGTTTTATAAAGATAAATTTCTAGTTCCATTTTATGTTGTATAAGTCCGTTAGTATTCCAAGGCGATTTGACAGAGAACTAGTGTCCAAAAGCAGCGGCTAATGCATATGTTATTTGCAACAATTGATTAAGTAGGCTGAAAAGTGGCTGGATGAGTGTATTCGAATTATGTAATAAATTTAGATGTTGAAACGGTTCAGAGCTAGCAAATGGTATCGGCTGACTCTCACACCTGGCCTTAAATGTGGCTGAGAGTGAGCTTCTATGTTAGGCCTGGGACGTTCTTGGTGCTGGACCAGTCAGTACTGCGGTTTGTTGCTGATGAGGGCGAGTTGGCTGCGCTGAGCCCGCAAATTTTTGAGGGTTACTCATCCTCTGTACTAGGCTATGTGGGCCTCCTCACTGTTGGCGCATTTGACAGGAATGACTCTTGATTCTGCACACAGAGGATTCAGGGCCACACTGCAACATGGATGGTGATTGCAGAAGGGTTAGGTATACGAATAGCATAGACATCAGTGGCATTTCCTTTTTTTTTTTCTTTCTTTTTCCCTAAGCTCTTTTATCTTTATTCTGGTGTAATAAATGTAATTTATTTCATTAAATGTGTGTTTAGTGATGTCAACTAACGACATTTGCATAGGCAGTAAATTTCTGGCTTAAATTGCATTGCATTGCTAAAAACTTCAGCATATTGAATATTGTTTAAAAATATAGGAGGTGGCTAATGCAAATGGATGCATTTTATATGTAAATAGCTTGTATCAATCCATTTAAACGTATAGAAAGTATTTTGTTTTTACTTATAAATGTCAAAATAATTTTTGTAAATTAAATATTGAATTTAGTCAAGGTCACAGTTTGAGGGTGTAGCGATGCTATCTATCAAGGACCAAAAAAAACAACATTGATCAGCCCCCCCCCCCATCCTCCCTTCCTGGCAAGGCAGGAAATGTTCCAAAAACCCAATAAACATTACCTTTCAACTCCTTTCTTTTCTTGCACCCTCCCTTACTATTTTTCGACTTCTGACTGTTTTTTTTTATTATTTACTATTATCTTTCGTCTATAACTACTAATTGTTTTATTTTCTATTCTCTGTTTAATAATCATATTAAGGTCCCTCACCTCTAAATGTTTTCTAGTCGCTTCCACATGGAACAGACACATCAAAACACCAGATTAGTATTTCACCTATACCTTCAAGTACCAATGATAGAAAAAGGTCTATTCTGCCTATATCAATCTGAATTATGTAACCATATATAATGCAACCTATTAATTTAATGTTTTTATGTTTTAGAGGGATCGAAAAAAAAAAAAAAAAGCATAACAAAAACGAACCATAATTTACTTACCGAGACAAAACAACTCAAACATAAATCACGACAAGAGTTTTCCAATATAAACAACTTCAAAGGTGAACAATGACACACCCACAGACATAAATACAGAAACAAATACCAATACGAACAAACTAACACTAAAACCACCTCCACTACTGATGCAATCGGTTGAGTCTCTAGACAGAGCAATATCAAAAACTTCAAAGTTCGTTCCAATAAAGACGAAAATAAAATTTACTTCAATAACATGGACGACTACGAAGCGACCCTAAATATATCTAACCACAGCCCGGGAGTGTACACCCACCGAAGAACTAAGCCTGTCAAAAAATACGTCATGAGGGGGTTTGATTTAGATCACCCAATTGACTCCATCGAGGAAGCCCTCCAGGCCCAATTACCTGAGTTTAAAAGCGAACATGGCCAGAAACGTGACCTCCCCCACTTAATCGTAACGACAAAACTCACCACTACCCATGGCCAGTTTAAAAAAGTCGGTCCAATCTATCACACGCTCTACACTGTAGAGAAACTCAGAGATATTGGTGGACCTAATCAGTGTCATAACTGCCAGGATTTTGGCCACACCAAAAATTTCTGTGAACACAAGGTTACCTGTGTGCGGCATCCATTTAATTAAGGAATACCTCAAACATCCCCCCCCCCTAAATACGTGCACTGCAACGAGAAACACGTAGTGTACTATACCCTAGTGTATCCTATATCCTATACCCAGTGTACGAAGCATAAGGAATTTATTGATAACCTACGCAAACGGCGGTTACAATCATGACCCATAACCAACACTCCTCAAGAGACAAGGTCCCATTAGCCCACTCCAAAATCTGACGAAAAGGCTTTTCCGCTTATGATGAGGGGTCTCTCATGGTCCGTCTTCACCCACACTATCACCACGCTCTTCGGAACCGGGCATGGGTTTCCAATAACCATATTCCAGGACATGAAAACTATGTTTACTACTCTCATGAGCGCACTCATCCTTGTGCTTCAGAACATCCTTCCCAGACTCCGTGGATAGACAAACTATCCTCAATTATAAAATAACAGAGCTTATGGAACGCAAACTTGAGCTAGAAACCCTCCTGGCCTCTCACAGACCCTCTGTCGTCGCACTGACGGACAGAAGACTTAGTTAATACACACAGACGCACTTCCGTTGTTATATTACCTACAGACTGGACTCTCCCATCCATGGTAGCGTCGCACTACTGGTGCGTCATGACGTCCCTTCCAGACTCATTATTGGTGTTACACTCCACGACAACAAACACAGCCATAACAATTCAAGTTAGACTCGAACACTCAAATAAAATCACATGTGTATACCGAAGCCCGAGCGCAGAACTGGACACACTCAAGACGTTCTTGCAGGACACTGAGACAGACAGACAACATATCATAGCAGGTGACCTGAACACCAAACACCGCACATGAAATTGTGCTAAAGGTAATGCATTAGGAAACCACCGGACCTAAACAAAATACACAATTGTACATTCTAATGCACACACCTATAATTTATTATTATTTCTGTTATATATTTAAAAAATAATTTTTTTTAATATATTTTATTATTTTCTCTGCATGTTTATTTTAATGTTTTGTCAATTCTTACAATATGTGTATCTTGTTTTCATTTAGCCCTGACGAACCCCCGCAAAGTAGGGCGAAACGTTGGTTAACAATAAATAGTGCTTTCTACTATTTTGACACCTTTATTGACCGCCACAATAGTACGTCTTCCTACAATCTACTTTATATGGTCAACGATCTTCTTCCAAAACATCATTCGCGCATAGCTCAAAAATTTCACATTTCTTTCTATACCTGTGACAAAATGATTGGTAAATAAATTATCCAAAGCGCATAAAATATTCATCTTAGTCGGGCTAGTATAAAGACAACAATGAAGAAAAATATACATTATTTGCGCCAAGCTCAGAAAGTGTAGGATTTTTTTGCTAAAAATATATGTGACAATGCATAAGGCAATTTAATTATATTTTTAAAAAAGTTTGTTATAGACTACTACTGTTATTTTACTGGCGATTAATTCCATATAAACTGAAAAAAAAAATAATTGAAAATTTTGAAACGAAACGTAAACGATTACCTGACTTTTTTTTTGCCGATTCTAAAAAAAAAATTTTTTTAAATATATGGTACTCTTAGTTACACAGAAACGCTAGGGACGGAAAGACGAATTTGCAATTACAATTCATCATTGTCGAAAATAATAAATCAAAATTTAATTTATACTCCTTTAAGAAAAAATAAAATCAGCCTGGTACTATATTTAATGAGTCTAGACTCTAAATTTCGAGTTACAGAAGCAATATTTTAAAACAAAATCAGATGAGTTGAGAGATTTTTTTCGGAAACAATGTACCAGTGATCACATTTAATGATTTTATCAATCTAGGTGTTATCTAAGGGAATCAGTAAAAATATTATATTATCCAGAGTTGACTGTACATCGTTTTCATGCGAAATAGAGGAATGTTTTTTTTTCAAATATACAACAATTTTTTTTTTATGAATCGATGAATACAAAAGCTATCCATCCCGATAGTAATTAAGAAAAATAAAGTTACATAAGTCAATGGGGGTAAGTAGTTTTATTACTTTTACTTTTATATTTTCATGATTTTAATTACATCTTGTATATCGTTTGCTTTTTTTCAGTTCACATTATGTTAATTTTAATTTTTTATTATATATCTATTGACACTAGATCGATTTTTCACATACATGTATATGTATTTTCTTCCTTATTTTTTTCATTTTGTTTGTTATCGCATAAATATATATTCATTTTCTAATTCTGTTTGTTATCGTGTTATATTATTATTTATTATTCCTATATTTCACTATAATACTACTATTTGTTATTTTCTTATCATACTATTTTTCATAGTTTTGTTTTTTATTCTGTCAGAGTTGTTATGTTCATTTGTCCTTCTTCCTGATGAAGACCTGAAATTTAGGCCGAAAAGTCGGAACTCAATAAAAATAAGTTTTGCTTATTTTCGTTCTTCATTTAATTGACCGCACTCCCAAGCATCACGTTATATAAAACAAAAAATATACCTATCTTCACAATTATGCATACTAATTATTTATAATTAATCTTCAAATTCGCTGATCTTTAAAGATAAAAATTCTGTTTTATATATTTCAAAAATCATATTTACCGGAATCATCCCCAAGAAGACGGTATGCCTGTGCTCTATTATTATAACCTGATGCATTCTCGTGAGTCGCAATAGACGTGGTGAAAATTTGTATTGCTTCTTCATATCGTTCTTCTTCGGCAGCTTTGATTCCTTCCAGTTCTATTTCTCGTGCTTTAAGCATTTCGGGAGTAACATCTTCATCTATAAGTTGTTTATGAACAATATATATTTTTTTTTAGTGGAATCTTAATTTATTTTTAAGAATTATCTAAAAATATTACCTTCAGTGTTCAATGTTTCATCTTCATTTATATCTACGTCAAATACTATGTTCGGATTGAATATATAATCTAATACTGTAATATCATTTTCCTTTAACACTGACATCTCGAACGGTACTGAATACATTTTTGTTTTTTCTGGAGGCTACCAGGACAAGTTCTTGTTTTGATTATATAAGAACGTGTCAGTATGTGACCTTCAATAGGAACACACGTATATTTCCTTGTCATTTTATTTTTAGTAGATTGGAAAAATTATATAGATTAAGTAATTATTGTTTCTTGAAAAATATAAAATAACTTTAGCCGCATGGTAGCCGATGTAAATTTAGTATTTTACCATTTTCAGCATGAATTGATGAAACTACTAAAGTCTAATTCTAATCTGGACACTATTGAAAACCTTAATAAGTAATAATACTGAGGTAGAATAATTATTTATCTATCCTAGAGACCAGATGATGTAAAGTATCTTCAAAGGATTTGCCCGCTTGGTAAGCAAATTGTGCACTATTTAACGACCTCTCTACTAACGTAGTGTCCCTAATATGTCTGTTAATAACTTTACCCAGAACTTTCATAAAAAAAAGTCAGACATATAGGCCAATAAGCCTTGGGGTTATCATAAGATACCTTCCCCGGTTTAGGTATATGGCACACTTTCCAACTATTTGGTACTAAGAGGCAGGATCCTTAGTAAAACTAAAATATATGGTTAAGCTACGGTAGACCTTTCTGTAATAGGACCAGGAAAATCAACAGATCTTGTAACATTGACGAATAATTTTAGAATTGTACATTCCTGCTTTCTTAATTAGCTTGGAGGAAGAAGTACAATGGAGAGAGTAACCTGCCAGGACAAGTGAAGCGGAAAAGGTGGGCCCTATGATAAGGAAACGTTAACATTTATCATTCCGTAATTTTGCATCACGCTCATTCAGTACGAAACAATGAAAGAATAAAAAACTTTTAGGTAATTTAATCTTCTTTAATTTAGTACAAAATGAATATTAGAATTTATTTGAATAAGACATGTTTTTCAAATTATGAGAAAAAAAGGAGAATAGCAAAATCAACAATTTAAACTAATTCAAATATAATAATTAAAATCTATAAAAATATATCAATATTAAAATGATGTCCATATGTAAAGAGATAGCTATCCAAAATATATTTTACATCAAAAGCTGTTCACGGGGATTATAATCATTAAAAAAAAAAAGAAGTATTTTTTATAACAGTTCCAAAGAAATATCTGTTACAATACTCCCAACATTGAATGAGAAAAAATAAATAAATAAAACAGGTCAAACAAATCAATAAATGGAATTTGGTCCGGGTGCGGTCAAATTAAACTCAAATAGTAATATTAATTTATTTGTACATTAAATTAATAATAATATTAATCAATTTGACCTCACCCGGACCAAATTCCATTTATTGATACACAGGGTCAATTATCAATCTTCCAGTAGGTCAAACAAATTATTAGGGTACAGGAAGTATCGAAACGGTTTCTACTTGGTATTAATGGCTACATGGAAATACAAGAGCCCAAGAGGAGAAAAAATACGTAATTATATAATAAAAAATGGCGGCTTTTTAAAAATGTTAATTTTTCATTAGGAGATCTATACATTTAAAACTGCCCAGAACAATAGAAAATCTAAGAGAACATCATTTAAAGTATAGTAAATTAGCTAAACCGTAAGCTCTAGTAGAGCTATTTGCGTTCAATAGTTCTCGAGATATAGCTTTTTAAAAAGCAATATTGTATAAAAATGTTGTACAAAACGTACTGAAAGATCAGTAGTTGGTGAATTTATTTTGAAAAATCTATACCTCAAAAACCATTTGACGTACAGGTGTCTGTTAGCATTCAAATTAAAGCTAGTTTAATGGGCTATGAAGTAGTTAAATACGTTCATCGTCGTAGGAGTAGTAGTTTTCATAATATTTGCTAAGATAAGGTTAAGACGAAGGTAAATGTCATAAACTACTTTATAGTACGTTAAACTAGCTTTAATTTGAGTGCTAATAGGGATCAATACGTCACATAGTTCCTGGGTTATAGATTTCTCAAAATAAATTATTATTAATTCGGCTCCACAACTCGATGCTGAGACCTGGTCTCCACCAATCATTACGATCTTGTGCGGCCGCCATCTAGTTCCCTCACACCCATCATGGTCTTGACATCACCACTCACACCATCACTTCATCGAAGGCGTGATCTTCCTCTGGGTCTTGCTCCATGTAGTACCTCTGTCACCATTTTCCTTGGAAGATCACTCTCAGCCATCCGAGCAACATGCCCTGCCCCCCTCAATCTACTGAGTCTCACAAACTGGACAACGTCTGTATAAAACTTTGAGCTCCTGGTTTGTTCGACGTCACCATATCTGGTCAACCTTGACAGCTCCAAATATTTGACGGAGAATCTTCCTCTCCAAGACCATTAAGTTGTGCTGACCAGCCTTGGAGATAGACCACGTTTCCGAGTCATACAGAAAAATTGGCCGAATAATTGTTTTGTATTAATAAATCTTGGTGTCCTTAAACGAGGCATGGCTCCTAAAATAGGGACTATGGTTATAATAACAGCGGTTGGCACATAGGACTCTTCATTTAATTTCGGAGTCCACAACATTGTATTGGTTTATAAGCGATCCAAGATACACAAACTCCAACTGTTCCAAAAGTATAATCTCCGAAACTGATTTCTTCACCGGGTTTGGGGATTTCCACTGTGACCATGTATTTGGTCTTTTCTGCATTCAGTTCAAGCCCCATTTTTCTTGCTGCTTCAGCTAATTTCATAAATCCATCAGAGACAGCTTGGAAAGAGCGTCCAGCAATGTCAATGTCATCAGTGTAAGCAAGAAGCTGTATTCTTCTGCTAAATATTGTTCCGCCCACTTGAATTCCAGATTCTCTAATGGCCTTTTCAAGGGCTAAATCAAAGAGGAGGCAGGCCAATGCGTCCCCCTGCCTTTGTCCTCTTCCTGAGATAAATTCATCAGATCTTGCTCCCCCAATCTAAACCATGCATCTCACCTCTCTCATGGTTAGTATAACCATTATAATTAACTTCTCAGGGATGTTGAATTCTCTCATTGTCTTGTACAACTGTTCCCTATGAATGCTGTCATATGCTGCTTTGAAGTCACAAATAGGTGGTGGGTTTTAATCCCTTATTCGCGTCCTACCTCAAGCATGAAGCGTAAGCAGAATATTTGGTTAGTTGTGGATCGTCCTTTCCGAAAACCACATTGGTACGGACCTGAGCTCTTTTCTGCAAAGGAGAATAGGCGCTGAAAGAGAATGTTGGACATCAATTTATATGCACAAGAGAGTAAGGAGATACCTATAATTGTCACAGACCATCCGATTACCCTTTTTATGGATTGGACAGATTATGGACTTATTCCAAGCTTCTGGCAATACTTCATCTGTCCAAATCTGAATGAGTATTTTCATCAGCGCCCGGCGCCTTATTATTTTTAAGCTTGGCTAGTGAATCCAAAATCTCCTTTTCATCAGGTGGTTCCATACATTGATCACTAGGGTTATCTTCATGGAGATTCTCCTAATCATCATCATCCTCCAGGAGATCTTTGTTTAGAAGTTGGGAGAAATGTCTCTTCCACTCTGCGAGTATAACCACCACCAGCTTTCCGTCCTCATTCAGGCAATAGGTGGATTTTGTTTCAAGAGGTTTTCTATTCCTATTGACTGCTCTGAAGAACTCTCTATACTGCTTATGTCCTCTAAGGAGTTCAGTATTTTCCAAACCCTTTTCTTATACTATTGGAGATGTTTTTCCATTCGCCGGTTTTGCCTGTACACTTCAACATTCCTCCTCGTCTCTCACTGAATCATGGTTTGGTGTGCTTCATTCTTCGTGCTTGTTGCCTTCTCACATTACTCGTCAAACCGCGGGGATCTCAAGTGGTCCAAGTACTTTAGTAGCTGTGTCTGATATAGCCTCTGAGTATTTAGCCCATATAGAGTCTAAATCATTTTCCAACTCATCAACTTCTTGAATGCACCTATCTAGCTGCACTTATACATCTAATACACCTAGCTCTGATTCATATCGATCGAGAACTATTGGATCCTTAAGTTTCTTGATGTTGTATCGGTTAGGCTTCTGTGCTGGTGTGTTTGTTTTACCAAGCGCTATTCGTGCATAGACATGTGCGATAAGAAGAAAGTGATCGGATTCCACATTTCCTCCTCGGAATATCCTCACATTCCGGAGATTGGAAATATGCCTACTGCCAATAAGGATATGATCGATCAGGAGTTCGTAGAAGACTTCTTTGTCTCCATCTTCCGAGACTTCCGTTGGGGCATGTACACTTAGAATGTAATAATTGTAAAATGTTCTTTGAATCCTTATCACGCATATTCTAGGACTTACAGCTCTAAGCCTTACCTATTGTCGGTGTCTTCCCTTGATAATGAATCCTGTACCATATTCATGGGATCTTTCGCTGCAGCTGTAATAATGCCCTGACCCATCCACCGGATTTCCAGGATAGCAGTTATGTCCAGATGGTTCCTTTGTTGACCATTTGTTCCAAGGCTATTTTAGGTTTCTTGATATGTTTGATTTTTCGGGTAGTGGGCTATCAACCCAGACTACATACCCTTGTCTGCCAGGAGCTGCCACCTTTGTGCCTACAGACACCCCCTTCGGGGCGGCTACCGAGGGAAGGTGGCCTTAGGGTGTGTATTGAATGTGCCTTTGTGTACTGCGTTTGCCTGAATGTGGGTGTATGTATGTAGTGTGCTGACATCAGTGTATTAATGTGTGTGTGTCAGTATAAATGTTGTTTCTCCCAACCTGGAGGACCAGTGGTTGATAGCGGTGCTAAGACCGGGCGATGGGGTCACCACATCCCTACGCCTCAAAAAATAAATTAACTAAACACTAATCTTTCAATAGACTTTTAAAAAATGTTACTTTTTTAAAAAGCCATATCTCGAAAACTATTGGACGTAAATAGCTCTATTAGGGCTCATATTTCAGCTAATTTACTCTCCTTTAAATGTTCTTTTAGATTTTCTAGTATTGATGGTAGTTTTAAGATACAGAGCTCTGAATGAAAAATTAATGTTTTTTAAGGTTTTGAAACAGCCGCCATTTTATAATTCCCCTAACTGTACTTGGCAGACTCATCAGTTTTGGCTAGTAATTATACATAATTTTCATTAAAGTAATCAAAAATTGGGTTGAAATAACTGAGTTTTTTTCTTCCCGCGTCTTGTACTATCATACATGTTACTCCCTGAAAATTTCACATCACTAATAAAATACTAAAAATTTATGTAACTCTGAAAATCTATTATCTCAAAATCTGATAAAAATGAATCATAATATATTATAAGTCAAATACCACTTCAAAAATTTAATTATTTTACAGAATACACGAATTAACAATAAATATAGATCTTATGAATGAAATCATATGTTACCTGTCAATTCAACGCCTTATCAATTTTATTGATAAGATTTATACACCTTTTTTGTTTGGAAGTGTAAAATGTAATGATGATTTTCAAATTTTAGTTTTAACCAAACCTACTTTATTTCTAATTTATGGAGTTATTTATTTCAACCGTACGTAGAGCATTGTTACCCAAAGTTAATGTCAGTAGGATTGCAGCCTCTTATTTTTCAGCAAAAGCAGATGTAGCTGTAAGTTATATGGACTAAAAAGTAAGTTACAAATTGTTTATATATCAATAATTATTAATGATGTTGTTTTTGTGTGCAGAAGTGTTTTGTTACATTGGGTGTTCCAATTAATAGTGATCAAGAGACAGTCAGGTTAGCTTTCATAGAATTAGTGAAAAAATACCATCCAGATAGTAAGTCTCCATATGCAAATGCTGTCAAATTTCAAGAAGTGTGCATTATTTCATTAAATTTACATTCTTTCCTATTGATAATTATACTAAAGTACATGTCTATGTTTTAGGTTGAAGATGCCTACAGAAAATTACAGGAGAAATTTGCCAAAAACAGATTCATTGTTGATGAAGGGCTAGGGGAGTATGGTTTATATTATGAAGAAAAAGAGGGAGATGAAGTGGAGCATCCTGATATTAATGTAAATTAGCCATTGATTTTGCTTACTAAGAAACTGAACTAATAATGGAACAAACAGTTACATTTGTCAATTTCAATTTACATATTATTAATAAGTTGATTATGAATTTTTAAAGATTATAAATCAAACAAAAAGCTGGTTACTTGTGTTAGAGATGGAAATAATCGACCATTTTAATCTAAAACGTCTTTTTTATTGTCATTTCAATTAACTGTTTTTTTTTGTGTTTTTTTTCGGCCAAGACTCCCATTGGAGTCCTATTCTGCCTAACCATGGTTGGGGGTCAAAGTTCTTCATTTTGTGGGACCGCCACGCAATGAAAAAAGTCAACGTCCCAGGCCGGATTCGAACCGGCACCGCCAATAGACATCATATTGGTAAGACTGTGTCTTATCCACTGAGCTATGGGTGGCCCCAAAATTAACTGTTTTGTTTTTTTTTTGTACCAGAATCATACATAAAACCTGTACTTTGCATAATTCTGACAGTCAAAAGTTGTTGAAACAAACCTGATATTGCAAACGGGAAAGTTTTTTCCCTAGTCCAGCAAACCTGAGCTCTGTATTCTAGTTTTTCCACACTTCACCTCTTTATTTTCATGTTATTAAGATTTCAATGAAATGTTTATCTCATTTTTTCCAAATAGTTTTCTTTTAAATTTTGTTTGTCAGTTCTTAAAATACACATTTTTATAATAATTATTTTCCCAAAATATGTTTTAATAAAAAAATGTAATGACTTTTTAATAATACATGTTTTAATAGAATATAATACATTTGTTAAAAGATAAAAAATTAAGTTCTAATAAGTTTTTTTAATAATATATTAGTGTCATAAAGAGCGCTAATTAGAGAACGAAAAGAAGAAATATAAACCTTTATGTACTCAGTCAACAACGTTTAATTTAATTAACATTATTTTATATAATCTATCTATCTGGTTTTGAGTTATATCTGTAAAAATGAAGTAGTTTTTGCTAATGAACTGTAATTCAAAATTTAAATAATACAGTATTGTATTTCAAGACCATCAAATGAAACATAAGTCCTCCCTGATAATAAACAGGTTAAATCTACTATTGTAGAACTAGAGAAAAATCCGAGTTAATAACCAGATATGAAATAAGTACTAACTGGCTGAATAACCAACTGATAAAGTAGAGATGAAATATCCAAGTTACATCCTAGTGAAATATCAAAGATTAAATCTCTGAGTTATAACCAAGTGAAAGAACAGAGATAAAATTTTCTGACTTCTGATTGCACATCACACAATTGATGAAATGTTTTGCAAAAACCATGGTAAGCATTATAAAACATCTCATTTTAAATTGAATATTTTTTGTGTTACAATGATGAATTAATATTGCATTTTTTACAACCAAATTATGTTTAAATAATTAAATTTTGTGTTATCACTTTTTTTTTCTTATTGCTGCATCTTTAATAGATGCTTACAATAAACAGTTATTTTGAGCAGTTAAAACTGTATACTTTAATTTTGTTCTTTTCCTTTTTTGCTAAATAAAAAAAACAACCAGTTCAAAATTTGGTTGTTTTAAGTGATTACAACTGCCTGATTAAATCAACGAAAATAAAAAAACCATTGTAACCGATAACTGAGTATTCTTCCAATAACTTCCTTCCCTAGTACTTGTGTAGAATCTTGACTATTATCAGCAATCCTGTTGGCCCCCATGAGAACTACTGATAAAATCTTAAAAATTAACTTTACGCAATAAACTGATTCCATAAATTTTTTGAGGTTAAAAAACTTCCAAAATTTGAATATAAATTATTCTATATTTTTCTTTTTAGTTGTACAACATTTCGGGACTATTGCCCCATATTCATGCACCTAAATAATCCTACAAATAACGATTCACTTCAACAACAATTCTCATCCATGTGTATTTGTAATTTAAATAATTATATTTACCTCATATTTGTCATACCTTTAATTTCACTAAGGAAATCATGTCATCTATTAAAACATGCTGAAAATTGTTTCACACTGTTTAATTCAACTAGACAACTTTTACTTCCTAAAAAGAAAATCCAGAATAAACTGATTCATATTTATGCGAAGTGAGTATCTGACATCTACTGAAAAGGATTCTTTAGGAGTTTGCTCATATGTTGAGTTAGCAAAATACAACAGCTACGATCTAATTAGAGCACTAATAAGTTTACATTAAAAAAAATACATGATCGTCACATATACAGACCACAGTTTTCAACTTCCACTCGCCTTGCTTACACAAGAGATAAACAAGCCCTCAACAAATCCTTTTCTATAAAGGTCAAATTAAATTATCCCAAATGTTTTGAATTTTCTCTTCTTACAAAATTTGTGAGAATTATCACAAATATAAATTAAAAGAAGTTCAGAAATGAAAAAGAAAAAATAACAATTTTAATCCTTTAGACAGGATTGTTGGGTTACTTTGCAAGCTCAGCGGCCTGAAACCTGTGGCCAGCTATTGAACCTAGCAGCCTGAATACTTTTTACCGATATTCACATTTGTTTTTGATACTTGCCGGTGCTTTTTCAGCAGAGAATTGAATACCCTTCAATTTGTTTCATTATTTTTTTTTTTTACTAGGCTGCATCTTTTAGGAGTTATAGGCAAAAACAAAAAAGCAACCTTATTATTTTCTTCATTAATTTAATCAGATACTTAGTAATATATTTAGGAGTTGTATCAGTCTGTGGACCATGGGGATCCTCGCACTCTGAACTGAATATTATTTTGTAGGCCACTGGGATATTCATCCTCGAACTGATATATCAGTTCTTAGTCCTTAGAGGGTAAAAAAGCAAACATACAAAAATCAACCTAGGATATTGTAAAATCATTGATAAAATAGTGGTTCTCATGATGTTTTAATAATATCTATTTTTTCTTTTTAAAGCACACTGCTCCACAACATAGACAGTACTTGAGTTATGAAGGCCTGGGTTCAGGGACACCATTTGAGAGGTTTAAGCAGTATAATGTTCATAAAGCAGCAAAAGCAGTTGAAAATGTCACACAGTACAAAATTAATAAATTATCTGAAGAAAATCCAGAATGTAAGCAAGTGATGAAAAGAGAAAGTAAAAAAAAGGTCAAAGACATAAGAACTGGGTACAATATATTAAAGAATTATCCCTTCCGTTAAGTTTTTGCTAAAGGTTCTAGAATTTTAATTTTCTTTGTTCAGATTTGGTATGGACCGCCTTGTGGAAGATCTGATTCAAGAATCTATATCAAGAGGAGAATTTGACAATCTAACAGGTAGTGGAAAACCTTTGAAACAAACTACCACTGAAAACAACCCATATGTTGATTTTGTTACTCATAAAATGAATCAGGTATATTTTCATTTCAAAACTATGGACTATTCTCAATACATGTGTACCAATAGCTAAGTAGCAAAGTGTAATATAGTGTATTAGCTCTTTGGATAACCATTTGATTAGGCATTCATTTGTTATGTTGTTAGTTACTAACTGGTTTTTGAAGAAAAAGGATGTGCTACTGAGTATTGTGAAGCTTGCTTTCTAGAATTTAATTAATAATTAACTATTGACTATTAACTATAAGCTATTGAAATTCATACAATGTTTCAAGGTAAGAAAACAACTTTAGATGATGTTTTAAAAATGTTCGATGAGTATTGCATCCCCAAAGTGAATGGGTATGGAATCATTTAAATTCAATAAAATTAAACACCCACCGGAACAAACCTTTGATAATTATCTCACACAGTTAAAATCCCAAGCTATAAATTGCAGCTTTGTCTGCTCTAATGCTGAGTGTAAGACATCCTTCTTTGACTGGATGGTAATTGATCACATTGTCCGTAATCACAATGACATAGATGTTCAAAAAGCCTTGCTTAAAGAAACTGAAACACTTACATTAGATGAAGTTACCCAAATTTGTTGGGCAGCAGAAGTTGGAAAATCTTAGTCTAGAGATGGCTGGTGGTGAAGAGATGCAGCCTAACATTAATAATACTAACAAGTTCAATAAAATCATTATTGATATCATCATAGCCAAAACCTAACCATTCTGTAACTGTCCATGAATATAAATATAAAAAATGTGGTGAATTTGCCCAGCCTATTGGAAAAAGTTTATTGTGTGTGGTGGGTTTGGCCATTTTAAAGTAGGGTGTAGGTTTCAGAAAAATAAGGCTATAGTTAATGAGATTGATGAAGATTCCTCATCATCTGAGTCAGTCTTTGACTGCAACATTATATCGGATGTGAAGGCAACAACTTCTAACTTATGGAAAGAGTATATTAATATTGATGACATTCCTGTGCTGTTTAAGTTAGACACAGCTGGCGATATAAACATTTTAATATCTGGGAAAAAATTGGGCATAATAACATAGCAATATTCACTGACCACAAACCCCTTTTGGCAATACTTAGTAAGGAACTGTATAAGAATTCCTCGCCACTGCAAAGAGTGCAACTCAAGCTACTAAAATATAAATTTAAAGTCATATCTTCCTGGCCCGAAAATGGTTATTACCGACCCCGAAAAGGGACCAGAAGACGCTGATATTTCACAAATGGTTCCCTCAATTTCTTTGGAGGAAGTACTTCCGATTCCAGCAGAGGACATTCAAAAACTGAAAACTGCCACAACAAATGATGAAAATGTTAAGATGCTCTTGAGTAACATTTGAAAAGCTTGGGTTGGAGTTAATGTGAAATTGTTAAACCGCGAGTTAAAAGTTTTTTATGGGCTCCAGGACAATCTCTTTGAAAATGATGGTATACTATTTTTTGATGACAGAATTATAATTCCTACCAGTCTCCGGAGTTACTTTATAGCTGTAATTCATTCAAAGGCACATCTAGGCATTAACAAAACCGTAGCAAGAATTAAAAATCTTATGTATTGGCCGATCATGGCAGAAAATGTTGCAAACTTAGTCAGTGCATGCCCAACCTGCCAAACGTTTCAAAATAACAAACCAAAAAAACCATTACTATCATCGGTAATTCCAAAATTTCCATTTTAAGTCATAGGTATAGATATTGGAGAGTGTAATTAGAACCTCTTTCTGGCAGTAGAAGATTGCTATGGTTAGATATTATTCCCCTCAAGAATAAGACATCTGCTGAAATAATTAGAAATTTTTAAATCCTTTTTAGTAACCATGGCACACCTGAAATTGTACTCTGTGACAATAACCCATTCAGCAGTGCAGAAATGGCTGCTTTTCCAAACAGTGGGGCTTCACTATACGAACCTCGAGCCTTAACTATCCTCACTCGAACGGACTTTTGGAAAAGGGGATAGGTACAGGCAAAAAATTAATTAAAAAATCTGCTTATTCAAGAGGAGACTTATATGAAGCCTTAAGAGAGTATAGGACGACTCCTCTTTCAGGGCTTGAGTACTCTCCAAGCCAGCTGTTAATGGGGCAGAGACTAAGAACAAGAGCCCCAGCAAGTCTTTAACTCCTTAGTCCTAGGATACTCGATAAGGAAGTGCATCACAAGATGAAATACTTAAAAATTAAAAGTAAATCTCAATACGATTTATCTTCTCATCCTGTTGAGAACTTCAAAATGGAACAACCAGTTTATATAAAATGGAATGATCAGTGAAAGGAAGGCACTGTCACCAAGCTTCTCCCTGAACCATGATCTTATTTGGTCAAGGATCAACGTGGTCATGAGTGCAGAAGAAACTCATCTCACCTTCGAGGCCTCATTAAGTCACCCAATTCTGATGATTTTCTATCAGAAAACCCCAATCATATTCCCAAACATTCTGATCCTCTTCCTGAACCACCTGACCCTCTAGTACTTTGGTGCCGGAGGACCAGAATGGATATCAGTTAGCCCCTCATAACGAGCCTGATTGGAGATCAACACCATCCAGTGGTCATACACTGCAGGGTCCATCATCACCAGCAGAGGGCCTGAGAACTCGGTGTGACCGCCTGATTGTCAAGCCTAAAAGGCTGATAGAAGATTAAGGGAAGGGTGTAATTTAGTGTATTAGCTATTAGCTCTTGGGATAATCATTTGATTAGGCATTCATTTGTAATGTTGTTACTTACTAACTGGTTTTTGAATAAAAAGGATGTGCTACTGAGTATTGTGAGGTTTACTTTTTAGAATTTAATTAATAATTAACACAAATTATTATAAAATATGAACGGACTATGGTCCGGGTGCGGTCAAAAAAACTCAAATAGTAAATGATCATACTACTAACTTGATAATGATTATACTACTTTGACCGCACCCAGACCATATTCCATTTATCTATACACACGGTCAATCAATAATCTTCCAGTATTATAAAATATATGTCATTTACAAATGGATAGAGTTCAGAATATACAAAACATGTGGGAATATTGTTAACACTTTATGTGGACATTCTGTCCATGGTCTGGTCCCATAAGGAATGTCATTGATTTTTCAATTTTATTCGAAAAGAAATCTACTTTTCTATCCTATCTCAGTGTTAGGTTATTCAAATAATCTGTCTCATAACCATAGGAACAAACAAATATTATTTTATTCTGTAATATCTTTTTTTTTTTTTCAAGATTAAATTAGTCTTCTGAAAACTAATTATTGTTATTCCTTTGTCAAACTTGTTAATTGATATTATTGTTCTAATCTTTGCTTTGGTACTATTCATTTTTATTACTTTATTTTTAAAAGAAAACTTTTTGGTTATATCGTCAGAAACATAAAGAGACTGAAATTTGTGACCTGGCTACATCCAAAAAAGCTAAGTACTGATGATATGAAAAGAGAATTTCAAGCATATATTCCCTTATTATCAATTGTTTAAAGGTAGAGAGAACCTCTCTGAGAAAAAGATCAAGTTTGTTCTGTTTAAAATTTTTAAAGTTATATATTATTTTATGGACTGAAGTTATCAATAGAAGAAAGATGATCGAGCTTTCTTTGGGAATGGAAAAATTGGTAAAGTTTGCTTAAACAATCCAAAACACAGACTGCTGATAGAAGGAAAAGTATTTGAAACCTTGAAAAAAGATAAGAAAAATTAAAAAAAAAAAAAAAAAAAAAGTGTACATATCATTATGGAGCATATAATTCTCAGGTATGCAGATGATGTATAACAGTCCTCGGAAACATAACTTTACTGAGGCTCTCATGGGAAAAGAAAAGTGAATCAGCCTACAAGCAAGTTAGAGCAAATAAAATAAATTATATAATTCATTACGATAAAATGTGGATTTACTTATTGAAAGAAACTATCAGTCTATATCTCTTCTCTTATTTTGATTCCTAGCAAGAGAAATAAAATGAGCAGGATACATAGCTAGAAGTTATTTGGATCTGTTAAAAAGTGTTTTTAAACAGCTGTAAATGCTATATAAACTAACATGAGTCCTCATCACTGAAAGAGAAACTCATTATTGAAAAATTGTGCTGCCCAACTGCATTGGGTTGTTATATACACAGTATATTAACACCTAGTTAGGCAATTGCTTTTTAATTATTTTAATATATAGTATTATAATACTATGTATGATACATAGTACAGTAAATTTAAAATAAATGATAGTAATATATGAGTTTTTTGTTCATGTATTGTTCTTTGATGTTTTTCTTTCTATATTTTCATTTTTGTTTTCATATTTTTTTTTTATTCTTAATTTTTCCCCTATTATTTACCTATATATCTAAATATATTTTTCTTCCTTAACCCAATAAACCTTTCCTTTTTTTCCCTATTTAACAAATATAAAATAAAGTTAAAATATGAAATATAAATAATAAAATTTTTAAATAAAGTAACAATTTACCCATGAAAATCTAACCGTATTCTCATAAATATTAATAATAATAGTCTTTATTTATATACATAAATACTTATACTACATTTATTTTTATTAAGTACGTAGTTGTAAATACTACTTTTTCTTTATACACATGTAAAAGACCTTCTTTTTTTAAGGAGTTTTCAAGTCTTTAACGTGGACTATCCGTACTTTGGTTTGCTGAGAATTCATTTATCTTTATCTTCCAATATTTTCTGTCATTGGCTTATCATGACCATAGTGTTCCTTCTACCTTCTTTATCTCGTCTACCTATCTTCTTCTTTATCTGCCTCGGTTCATTTTCATATCGAAGGGGATCTACTCTGTTAGTTTCTTGGCCCAGTTTTTGTCATTCTTCCTCATTAGATGCCCATTCCATTGCCATTTCATCTTCTTGATGTGCCTGATTACATCTGTGAACCCAGTATATTTCCTAATTGATAGGCTACTGAGCTTGTGGCTTCTTTTTTTGCCTAGCATTGCTCTTTGGCATGTTTGAATCTTTTTCTCATGGCGCTTGTTGAGGTACCATGTTTGGCATCTATAAGACATCACAGGTAATATACAGCCATTGAAAACTAATGTTTTTATAGGCTGGCTGATATTGTTATTCTTCATTATCATTCGTAAGCTCCAATATTTCCGCCAAGCCAGAGCTGTCCTTGTTTGTAATCTCTGTTGATTGCCTATCTTTAAAAGAAATCCTTTACCCTACATTTGTGATTTCGTCTACTATGCTTATTTCTGAAAGGTCAGTTTTCACATTGTTGACATATGAGTTTGTAATTCTCATAAATTTGTAATATTCAATCAAAATCTAAAAATAAAACAATTCATCAATTATCTACATTAATATAAATACATGCATGCATTAAAATACAGGTAATAAATATAAAGTAAGAAAATAAATGTTTAAAAAAAGTAATAAATTTGAAAGGCAATAGATATAAAAAATAATTGATATAGAAAGTAATAAATATTATAAAATATATAAACAAATAAATAAATGATATATGCCATCCTTCCCCTGATTGATCCCTATTATATGTTATCATGCATGTGATGGTGGATAATTTCTAGGGGGTCAAGAATTATATTTTCTGCCAGCTTTGCTATGTCCTATATACCAACACATTCCTCAATGAAGCTCCTAGTTGTGCTCTTTATAGCTCCTGGAGTTCTGAAGCTCCAGAGGCCTCTCACATTGAATTCTCTTTCCCTGAAGCCCTCATGGAACATTTTCTTAAGGAAAGAGATACATTTGTGATAAATTTCCTTCTTTTCCCTTTCCACTTTATTTGCCTGGTCAAGGTCATTACTTTTGTTACTCATGGTGGAATCCAGAATGATTGCTGACTTCCTTATCTTAGGGAAAGCGACAATATCAGCATATCTTGTGGATCCATCCTTATCTGTGCACTAGACCTCGTCGAAGTTGGCAAAATCTCTTTCTTTAAGGAGCTTCATTAAATCAAACTTTACCCTATAGTGGTAGGTGTGTTATGAGGAAGAATTGTTTGGTCATTTCCCCAGTACATATGTTTCAGGTATATTGTTGTATTAGCAATAGAGTCCCAAATTCTCTATCCTGTCTGCTGACACCTGTACTTCACACAGGGGTGCATAATTGATATTTAATTTCAGGACATTTGACCATTCAGAACCTATTAGTATATGTTTTCATATATAAACTTGTTTGCTTTCAAGGTCTTTTTGAAATGGCATATTCTAATGCCCTTCCACATACAATTGGCCTATTTTTCAAACATATTTTCACACAGCGACTACCATAGAGCTCTCATATTCCTACGTCCCTGATCAATCTATTCACACATACAGCAATCTCAGACAAAGAGTGAACGTGGATTGGAACAGGGCATCATATATCAGAAAAATAATCATAGATAGAAAACTTTAAAAAACCGTGGCTCAAGTGAGATAAAGGTGGACTAGGCTGGTTGAGGTGTTAATGTATGTTCTAAAAAGTCTGTGTAGTAAATAGAAAACTGTTTTTCATTTAGGCAATATGGCACTCAGGTGCATAGTTCAATTCTTTTAATATGCTAATAATAAGGTGTTAAATTAATCTTTTCAATATATTAACACTCCACAAGGAAAGTTTTTTAAAGGTATTTTACATTTTTTAAGGTCCTAATTGAGAATGGATTCACTCCAACATGGATAACTTTACAGAAAGAAATAAGGGAAAGTACAGAAGAACTGCGAAAAAGATTATTTAAACTAAGGGAAACTATGGGACCTCTTCCCTTAACAGAAAAAGAAGATCACTACTGGAACCAAATTACAACAATACTTAGTGATGAAGTAAAACAGATAAATGAAAAAATAGGTAATTTGTATGAAAAATAATTTCATTATTTTAAATAATAAGACAAAAAAGTCTGCTAAGTACATATTTCCAGTATTGATTCCTCACTTCTTTTTATCACCTTATTTTATGTTTTGAATTTTTCTTTTTCTAAAAATATGAAAATTATTTTAATGCATATCTTTATTGTTTTGTTATTATCTATATTTTAAGATTAATGAATATTTGTTTGAGAATGAACTTAACAGGAGGAACTGTTGTTGAAATGTATCCAGAAATAAGTTTTTATGCTAAAAATTACATACTCATTTTAAAATAATCCCTAACTTCTCTCCAAATTTGGGCCAGGTCGTATGAACTGTCATTTAATATAGGGGTGTTGATGAAAATATGTTTAAGCATACATAAGCAGAATTAGCTGAAGAACTTGTACAATTTCATACAATCTCTGACAGTTCCACAAAAATCGCATTAATGATTCAACTTCTGTTCTACTCTTCATGTTCAATAGTACCAAAGATATAACATTTTCAAAAAGCTACATTTTGCCGAAATAACAAAAAAAAAAATGAATATTTTATGAATTTATTTTAATAAATAACATGAAAACTTCCACTCTTATGAATCACCTACAGAAGTCCATTAGCTCTCTGACTGAAGATAGTTAAATGCAGCATAGTATAGTTCATAACATAAGTTTTCAAAGAAGTAGCAGTTTCCATGATATTCCCCTACAACTGTTGATTTCTAGTTTTCCAAAAAAAATATTAGTTTATGAAAAACTATATACACTCAAATTAAGTTGAGTGGTAAGTCTATTAGCACTCAAATTAAAGCGAATTGAAAGTACTATAACATAGTTAATACCTTGTGAAATAATAGTTGGAACTAGTACTCATAAACTAGTAATAAGGATGGAAAGGGTTAACATTAGTGAATAGGGTAAAAATTCCATTAAATTCAATACTTTTTTTGTCTGATCATGTCTTTATTTCTACAAATTATACATATTTTAAAATTTTAGTCCTATTTAAATTTCAGAATCATATTATATGTATGTATATGTATATATATGTCTTCATCAGGGCTGTTGTGATGGGTATAGATGTACAACATATCATTGTAGTATACTACAACCCATCACAATTGTAGGTTTGATGAAGACCTACATTGTTGGTCAAAACATTGCCAATTAATAAGTAGTGTAAAAGTATTTCTGTTCTTCTTGACTGCAGCCCTGATCATCTCCTTATTATTTAAATTTTAGCTATAAGCATAGTGATAAATTAATGTGGTAATATGATTGAAGATTATAATTAGATTAATGAAACATTTTTCCAGATACCTATAATTTGTTGGTACCACTTCTTCACCAACAAATGCTTCATCTTAATATAAAAAAAGAATCTGAAAAAGCTTTATATAAAGGGCCTTACAAAAAAGTGAAGCCAGTTGAAATAAACAAAAATGAAGAGGAATGCTCTAGGAAGAAGAAAGGTCTGCGTAAATTCCTTACTTCAATTTTTCAGTAGTGATATAACCTAGTCCACAACAATGATTGCTACTTTACTCTATCAGTAAAATATGTCTTTTAATAAAGTTTATAAGATGAAAAGTTATATTTTTATTTGTCTCCATTCTTCATATTTTTACATTGCTTCTTCATCCTTTAAACAAAAGGTATTAATTAATTAAACCAACATATGATAAAAAAATAGTATGGAAAATTAAATTTTTATTCTATTGGATATTGTGAGTTTGTAGAATTAGGAGTGTAATTATGTTGTATCATGATTAAATATTTTTTAGTGAAATAAAAGTTGAAAAGTTTTAAAGGTTCAATAAATTATTCTGTGGTTTATACTACCTTCTAAAATTCATTAGTTTAACTGGAATTTCTAAAATACACCTTTTGGTTAAAAATATCTGGAATATTGAGAAAACACTTGAGGAACGGGGAAGTCTCTACTTATTTTAGTTCATAAAAAGGGGTCGAGGATGAACTGTAATAACTATTGGGGAATCTCACATCTTTCTGCATGCTATAAAATATTTACATTAATGTTAACAAGTCAAGTTGCTGAAGAAATTATCAAAGATTACTAATGTGGTTTTAGGCGAAATGGTTCAACTATTGATCAATTTTTTTAATTACATCAAATATTATAGAAAAAGTTAGAACATAAAAACATAGTTCATCAGCTTTATATTGGTTTCAAAAAGGCTTGCAATTCTATTAACCTGAAGCTGTATATTTTGATTGAACAGGGAATATCAAAGAAGTTAGTAAATCTAGTACGGATGTGCATGACCGAAATGTTAAATAAGGTATGAATTGGTAATCATTATTCTGAGAAGTTAAAGTTTTGGTCGGGTGTAAAACAAGGCGATTCTCTATCACCTATCTTATTTAATCTAGCATTAGAATATTATTAAAAATGTGAGGCAGAACAAAAAATGCAGTAGGAATGGAAGCAATTTCTGTCATATAGAAATAGGAGGAAATACATTTGAACAGGTAAATAGGTTTAATTATTTTTGTTGTTGAGTAAATAGAAAAAATAAAATTGATGAGGAAATAAAAGTGAAGTTAGAATTTACTTAACTGTTTTCCTTCCTTCTGTTCTTTACAGATGTGAAACATAGCCTCTTACTCTAAGGAAAGAACAGCGCCTTAGGGTTTTTTGAAATTAAAGTACTCAGAACGAAAAAGGATGAGTTAGATGGAGAATTTAGAAGGCTAAACAAAGCTGAATAGAGGGAACTGCATCTGGTAAATATAATTCAGGTTATAGCATTGCGGTGAATAAGATGTAAGGTTGTGGGACTTAGTAAGGAACGGATCCCTAAAGGGTTAATAAACATTGAACTAATTGGCGAATGTCCAAAGGGTTGACCGAAACATAAATGGGAAAATTGCATTAAGACTCATTTAGTAGATTTGAGTTTAGGGGGCTGTCTTTGGACAGATGTACAAATGATTGATGGTAAAAATTTCTAATTTTGGATTTGTATGAAAATTCATTTTAGGTTCTATTGACTATTGAAAATAGTGACTTAATTTTTGTCTTAACTCCTTGGCAAAAGTTGTTGAAGACATGCTTAATATTTTTTGACTTAGTATCATAAAAAAAGTTTCATTGAAATTGGTGATCTTACACCTGTGGTCTGCCATTGTAATTATTAAGAAACTTTTATGTTGTTTTATAGAATAATATGTTACCTCTCTTTCAATTTTCAGCTTAACATATTTATTATTCAACCCACTTCTTTCTGATGAAATAACTGGTAGGTCTAAATCACTCTTTTTTTCAACTATATTTCTTCTGAGAAGAGTTATTCTAGTCAAAGGACCATTGTTGCTGTTGACATCTTCAATAGTTAGGATATTACTTGTATTATTTGCATCTTTTAGTTTGGATTCTTTAATGAAGTTTTGACTATCTACAGATAAGTTTCCATATATAGAGTATTTTTCCTTCTCCAGTAGATCTTGAAGAACCTGGAAATCTTCAGCTAATTTTTTATATACTGCTTTCATTTCATCTTTGATTCGATTCTCATCTGTTTGTTTGCTTTGAAGAAAATTTTTCAATGTATCATTTGTATTATCAATAATGATGTCATTTGTGTTTTGGTTTCTATTTGTTGATTTCTTTTGTTTTTTTCTAGTCTTTATTTCAATTGATGAACTAGTACTTTCTGATACCAATAGGAATTTATTGCATGAACCAGGATGTTTAATATCTGGTTTTTCTTTGAACTCTTTTCCTGGTTTGTAAGGAGCATATATATTATCAGAGTATGATATTTTTTCCAAGTCTTCATCGTTTGTGGTTTTTTCTCCAACATCACGTCTTTTTTGCTTCTTTCTAATAAAACAATAGTATAAATTTGTGAAAAAAAATAGCTTAAATATATATTGTTATGTTTTTAATTGATGATCACATCATTTAATCAATCTTCAATATATTGGAATTTTGTCAAAATTAGGTTTATTTAAAATATTAAAAACAAAACTTCCTGTCTACAAGTATTATTATTTTGTAACTAATGCTATAATAAAACATAAAATTAAAGTTAATATTAATTACATTGATATTATCTTTACTAAATATTAATCAAATTTAAAAATTTTTGTCTTTAATATTTTTAAATTAAAAGTTTAGCTTTATTGCTAATTTGTTCCAGGAATACGTGAAATATAGTAGAAAACATAATCTCTTTACATAAGAAATATAATTTCTTATATAAACAAAAACAACTTAAAATTTAAATGATACAACATAAAAATAAATTAAGCATTAGATTACAAAATATAAATTTTTTATAAGTGTCATAAAATACTTGATTGATAGTATTCCAATTGAACTTCATATTGTTGAGATGATTTCGTCTTTATAGTTTTCCATTCCACTACTTCACTTGAATTATCTTTAAATAATTTAGTTTGAAAGTTATTCTATTTATTGAATCATGATAATGATCACTAATTAATAAACATTGCACTGTTTACTTTTATCTTCAAAATTATTATATTTGACTCTTTTATAAATTAACAAACACTTTTACTATAATTTTACAATAAATTAACTTTTTCTGACCCAGGCTTATATATGTCTTGTTACTTTGAGTTCTCAGAAGAGACTGACAAAGTTATATAATCATATTTATCTTGTACAAGTTCTAAGAAGAGACTGACTTGTTCCACCTTTTTTAAGTGCCTCCTATCAGCTAAATCCAACAAATGAAAGTCTTTTTTTTATTTTGTATTATTACTTTGTTTGTTTACGTTTAAAAATGATTTTAAATTAGTTTTTGAGTCTTTAGAAATTTAATCCACTTCATATATGCAAAATAACAAGTTTTATAAGTTCATATTTACTTCATAATCCATCTCCTAAAGTCTTCTTGATTTATTTAATTGTTTAATATAAGTTCAGATGTTTTCTCTAATTTTGACAGCATATTTTTTCAGATTACTTAGTTAAATCGTTAAGGTTGAATAAATGTATCTTGTGTTGAAAACACTATAATTACTTTTAATTTCTTCACATAAAATGAGCACTTGGACTTGATATTTCTTCATGTATATTTAATAGATTATTAAATGTAAATTTGTTATAAAATTTTTAAGATATTCTGCAAAGATACAATTTACTTCAATGACACTTTGAGAACTTTATATAATAAATTTGATTAATAGATCACAATCGGGATATTTTCTCTTGGTGAATTATATAAATCAAATTTATATTTTTAAATTCCAAGTTGTTACCATCAAATTCAACCATCATTATATTTATTAATTACATTTTTCTTTCCACCAATACGAAAAATGTTCATCATCTTGTAGATGGACTTCAGCTTCCACTATAAGTTAATTATTTAGTTGAACTATTTTCTATTTCGATTTTGTTTATATTTCTATTTTCCCTATTCCTTGGTTCAAATCTCTTTAATTACCCCTTCCTTGGTCAAAACCACCTTCTTAGTTCAATATTCTTTTTCTGTAGATTGAGGGTTACATGATCTATTGTTATTATTATACATTCTGTTTCTCTTTATTTGACCATTAATGACTTTTATTTACTAATTGTTTGTTTGGGCTACATATATCTTGAAAATTTAATTCATCTGTTATGTTAAACTTCAAAGTAATTTTTAAATTGTTGGTAATTTGTTGATTACTTACTAGCACTAATACCCCAAATAAATTGGGGATATTATCTATCTTATCATTATATTATGAATTACAAGAGCATGACAATCAGAACTTGTTCTATATAGACTGCATTGTTCTGGGGTCTTGACAAAAATCATTCCAATATTTAAATTTAGAACATAGAATTATAAAATATTCATTTTACCTACAAATGGTTAAATAAATATTATTTATTTGCACAATACATTAATATGCTATTTAACACATCTAATAATCCAATATTTCAAAGGAATTATTTGGAGTAATTCCTGGTGATATACGTGTGTATACTAAAATGATTCATGTTTGAGTATTAATTTCAACTCATTACTCGAAGAGAGTATTTTCTGTTGTCTCCATTCAGATTAGTACTGTCATTTGGGAATCACAAGGAACTTAATTTAACATTGTCCTGGGATGAAAAACACACGCTATATTCGGGAAGGTTACATAATTTTATCTCATATCGATAGATCGATGCGAGAGCTGATATAAACAGATCGATATATAGCAGTCTCCTTGCTAATTTTACAGTAATGAAATGAACAAATAATATATCATTTAATAATTAATAACAAATAACTAATCATTTGATGCTTCTTCAAGTTTGAAGAAACAGTCATAGTCTTGTAGCCGTGTAGGTTGTCTGCGTTCCCTTCCTGATCGCCTCAGGATAGGTTGGAGCTGCACTCCGAAATTGGTGTTGGGATTCTGCCATTGACAGTGGGTGATTTGAGTTTTGTTCCTGTGGTGGTCGGCTCTCTGGTTCATTAACAGTGCTAAGTGATGGAACGAATGTCACTGTTTTCTTGGGTTTCGTTTCAATAGCAACAAACAGCTGTTGGTTTTTTTTTTTTTTTTCGGCCAAGACTCCCATTGGAGTCCTATACTGCCTAACCATGGTTGGGGGTCAAAGCTCTTCATTTTGTGGGACCGCCACGCAATGAAAAAAGTCAACGTCCCCCAGGCCGGATTCGAACCGGCACCGCCAATAGACATCAAATTGGTAAGACTGTGTCTTAACCACTGAGCTATGGGCGGCCCCCAGCTGTTGGTTGATAAGTCTCTTAATGGAATATCCGTTTTCATCAAGTTTCACAATGTAGTGGAGTTTTCCAAGCTTCTGGACAATCGTTCCGAGTCTCCAAATTGGCTTACCAGTGGGAGGGTCCATTTCTGGAGATTACCCTGATCTGTGCAGAATTTTGTGAATGTTTCACTTTTAAAAATAGCTGCATTGTCAAAAACCAATGCCTTTGGCAATCCATGAGTTGAGAACATATCTTGAAGATATTGAATTGTTGACCAGAGTCAGAATGTAGGTGCATTCTTGGAGTAGCGAACTTCCAACCATCTCGATTTAGCGTCAACTAATATAAAAAAGTGATGATCTTGAAATGGGCCGGTGTAGTCCATGTGAACCCTTTCAAAGTTTTCTGAGGGTTCCTCCCCGTGATGGATGGGTGCTTTCGTGGGATTCTTCTTTATTTGCCCACATTCTTGGCAATTGCGAACAAGGTGTTCTATATCTTTATCTAAGTGTTGCCAATAGACGTATTGTCTCACCATTTGCTTCATCTTAACAATTCCAATGTGAGTATGATGAAGTTCTTTGAGGACTAACTGGTGCATTGAAGATGATAGGACTACCCGTTGCCAACTGAAGATAATGTCATTTTGAAGGTAATATTCAGAATCACAGTTCTTACCACTCAAGAGATCTGATTTTAATGTTGACAGATATTCATCACGTGAGGTCTCCTCAGGGAGGGTTTTGTAATTTAGAGCTTTGTTGGACATCCTATAGATTAGCTCATTAGAAATGAGGGAAACTTCCTCTTCCAACTTTTGTTCAATGTGAGAAATAGTTTCTTGAATGGGCAATCTTGACAAATAATCTACATGAACATTATCTTCTGCCTTTTTATGTCATATTTGGTAGTCGACATTTTTGAACCAAGTTGCATATTCCAGTAGTCTTGCAGATGTCATAGCTGGTAGTTTGGAGTTTTCATGTAGAATGTGAGTTAGTGGACGATTATGTGTATATACTGTAAACTTTTTTCCATAAGTGAAGTAGTAGAATTTTTTCAGGGCGAAAACGATTGCCAGAGCCTCTCGATCTAGTTGGCTATAAGTCATCTCTGTTTTGGTTAGTGCGCGATAATTGAAAGCAATCGGTTTTTCTACACCATCTATTGTGTGTAAGAGGATTCCCGAAACTCCTGTTGGAGAGGCATCGCAGTCTACTGTCAGCGGAAGTTCGGGATTAAATGGGGTCAAAACGCGTTCGCTTACAATTTCATTTTTTAGTTGTATAAATGCTGCTTCACATTTTGCGGACCAATGGAATTTACGGTTTTGTCGAAGCAAGAGCCTCAGTGGGTAAGTGAGGGTTGAGGTATTCGGTATAAATTTTGCATAGCAAGTCACCATTCCCAGGAATATTTTGACATCATCCTGGTTTGTCGGCCTGGGAGCATTTTTGATGGCTGCGACTTTAGTTGGGTCTTTTGAAATCTTTCCATGTTCGATTACATATTCTCGGTATTGCACTTTAGTTTTGAAAGATTCGCATTTCTCCTTGTTGAGGTGTAAGTCAAACTGTTGTAGTCTGTCGAGACAAGCTTTTAGGTTTATATAGCATTCTTCTCCCTTTTTTGCGTGCACTATTATGTTGTCAAAGTATACTCTAACCCCTTTCAATCCTTCCAAAACCTTGTCCATGGTGAGATGAAAATCATTTGGAGCAGTTTTGATTCCAAATGAAAGACGATTGAAGGTGTAACTTCCTTTATGAGTAATGATCGTCTGGATTTTTGCGCTCTCCTCATCAACTGGTACGTGTAGGTATGCTTTTACCAAGTCCAGAGAGCAAAAATGTAAGGAATCGTTGAGTGTTGTAAGGAAGTCGTCGATTTTTGGTATAGGATAGTGTGCATCTTGAAGTTGAGGGTTCACCCCAATATTATTGTCGACGCATAAGCGTACCGTGCCATCATGTTTAGGAATCACAACTAATGGAGATGCCCAGTCACTTTCTTGTACTTTGGTTATGATGCCTTGGTTTTAGAGAGACTCGAGTTCTTTTATTTTGAGTGCATGGGGTCTTGCTTTAAAAGCTGTGGGTTTGGCTTTTTTTCCCAGTTTCAGGGATATTGTTACATTTTTGCATTTTCCAACTCGTTTTTCAAACAGTACAGTACTTGTTATAAATTTCCTGCTCAATGTTTATAGGTAATACAGAATTTACGAAATTAGTATGCACCCTTTTGTTATCGATATCTTGTAGGTGGATATATAACTGCCTTATCCATGCACGGCTTAAGAGTGGGGAAACGTTATCTGGAACCACAATAAGTCGTTCAGTAGATTTTCTGTCCTTATATTTTACGTTCACTTCAACAGCTCCCAGGAGCGCAAAAATGCCAGCTGTGTATGAACGAAATCTTACGTTGGTATTATGAAGTTGAATATTCAGGTTTAGTTTGTCGAAATTTGATTTGTTTAGAAGCGTCTGGCCAGCTCCAGAGCCTACTTCGAACTGCTGAATTTTGACTTGAATTATGTATTTTTCCGTATCTTGGTCTGAGCTGCTAATTTTATAGCTCGTTAATTGATCTTCGAGGAAGGTTTCATCTTCTGCGTCTACTACTTTTACGCCTTTCTTTTCCGTCATTAGTCTTTTGAGACACACTTTTTTGACATGACTGCCCTCCATTTGACAGTACTTACATACTAGTCTTGATGGTTTGAATTGTACCCACTGGGGCTCCTACTTCGTGGTCTGGAAATTTTGTGTACCTCGGGTGTTGAGTTTTCTACTGGAGTATCGAATTGTTGATTATCTAAAAACGATGCTTCTAAAGTTTGAGCTTTGGCTACGGCATCGTGAAACGTTTTTGAGTTGTCTGACAGTAATTGATGACGTATGTTTTGGTTGGAAAGTCCTCTAATGAATTGTGAGTGCATAACTAGATCGGCTACTGATTTTTTACATTCTCATTGGAATTCGCATGTCAAGATAAACTTGCGTAATTGTGTCACGAAATCTTGAATCGATTGGTTAGACCCCTGCGTTTGTGAAAGAAACTTGTCTTTCGCCTAGAACATTCTTTTTCCCTGTTAGCTGGTCGTTTAGAGCTTGTGTGACGTCCTCGTAGTTACCTACGGGTATGTAATCTTAGGTGCAACAGCTAGCTTTAATAGTCCAAAATCATCAGTTTCTATGGTATTTAGAAGAACTGTTTTTGATGTGCTCTTATCATATCCTTTCATGAGTAGGAAGTTATCAAATTTTTCTAAATATTGTTGAAATGTTTCCATCTGTTTATCGAAGTGTTCGAATGTACTTATATTATGTTGAATGGTCTGTTATTTTGAATTGTCGAAAATTGTTGCAACATGGTTTGAAAATTTTGGTGTTGCATTTGCTTGAACTGTGCAAATTGATTGGCGTCCATTGTGAGTGTGAGGTTATGATATTTCCTATATCTTTTCTAAGCAATCAATCTTGAAGTATATAAAGTATAATGTTAAATATTGAAATATTAAAGTTAAATATTGAAGTATTTAAATCGTTGAGTGAGGCATTCTGCTACTACTTACCCATTGAGAGTGGGTTTCATTTTCAAATCTACCACGCGTAACTGAAAGAAAGTTTGGAAACTATGGATGTGCAACAAAATAATGTCTTTACACTTATCTCCTCGTCGCCACTGTTAAGTCTCAATTCAGATTAGTACTGTCATTTGGGAATCACAAGGAACTTAAATAAACATTGTCCTGGGATGAAAAACACACTCTATATTCGGAAAGGTTACATAATGTCTCGTATCGATAGATCGATGCGAGAGCTAATATAATCGATAGATCGATATATAGCATTTTCGTTCCAAAAAATTGATTTTAATTGTATTAAAAAAATAACGAATCCTTGAAAAGATACTCATAAAGTCAGCCCCACTTTATAAGTTAACTTTTTAAGTAACATCAGATTGTCTTACTCAGTGGTTCCCAAGTGGGGTTCCCTGAGCCTTTTCCTGGAGTGGGAAAATGGGTCATTCTATGTCAAATCTACAGTTTTGAACCATATCATCTCATATTTTCTTCAAATTTTGCACAGAACAGATGTAATACAACAGATGTAAATATCCTAGACTTTCTTAGTTTTTCCTGAAAAACTCTATTTGTATTATATGATGATGTAGGAGCTACACCGTTTTTCTACTTCTACCAAAAGGGTATTGTGGCGCCACCACCCACAAGAGATTATTTTATATCTTGAGTGTTTCTTGAAATGTGGTATTTTAAAATTAAAAGCAAATAATAATAATTTAATAATAAATTTAATTGATAATAATAAATGTTGTTGTAATAATGTATTTAATTTGTTAATTATATTATAAATGTATCTTTTATTATTTGGTTGGTAAATATAGAGTTCACCAAAAACAACATATGTATGTAAACAATGTCGATCACATTTTCAAAATACACAGCCGTTCATTTTGGACCTCTGACTTGTCTGTGGTAGTGATTTCTGAAATTAATTATGACAAGAGAAAATAATAGTGAACCTTTGACATTGAAGAACATTGATAAGGTTAGTATTAAACATTCACCATTTTGGAAAGATAAACCCGAAATTTGGTTTTGCCAGGCCGAAGCCCAGTTCGATCTTGGCGGAATCACAAATGAAAGTACGAAATTTAAGTACCTAATCGCTCAATTAGACCTTAAGATAGTAGAAAACATATACGACATTGTCTCATCTACTGAGGACAACAAACATACCATCGCAAAGGGTAGACTTTAAGTATATTTCGAGAACGTGAGGACAGAAAAATTAAAAAAGTCATTAGCGAATTAGAAATAGGAGATAAAAAACCAAGTCGGCTGCTTCGAAAAATGAAAGGATTAGCAGGTGAAGATTTTCTGATAAACTTTTAAAAACATTGTAGCTTGATAAACTTCTAGCAGAAATAAGAAGTATTTTGGCTCTTTTGGATGGAAATTTGGATAAGTTAACCGAAATCGGTGACAAAATATGGGATATTGAACCTGCGCGTGATATTAATGTTGTTCATTCTTAAGGACCCACTTGTTCCTCAGTTGATTCAACGCTGGAGGAACTGAATTAAAGACTATCTGCACTTGGGTCTAGAATATCCAGAAGTTCAAGTAGAGATAACTCGTCCGTTCGTTACGGAAAGAAATGTATACCGTCCTGAATGTGAAGTGAACATCTGAATGTAAATGGAATTTGGAGAAGGGAAACTCCTCAGGGGAGACACAGAACTGACCAGCTGCGCTGCTGTAAATATTCCAGGTCAACAACATCGTTTGTTTTTACGAGACAAGAATACATTTGCTTTCTGGTTGATAGTGGCACAGATGTTTCCATTATACCAGTGAATAAATTAAAAGCAAATCAAGTCACAGGAATTAAGTTATTTGCTGCAAACAACACAGCAATTCCTACATTTAGTACCAAAGTTCTTCAAATTGACCTGGGACTAAGACCGTTCACTTAGTTCACCGTTCACCATAACAAATGGAGTGGACTTTCTTCAAAACCAATTAAAACCAATGAAGGTATTTTAGGAGCTGATTTTCTTCATAGTTTTGGCTTGTTGATTGATCTGAAAGATAAAAAACTTATTGATAACAGTACAAAGCTCACTGTTACAGGTGAGGTAGTTGCAATCCAAGATATGGAATCATTGAGTTCTTTCAAAGCAACTTGTCAATTTTCAAATCTGTTAACTAATTTTCCAGATTTAACCAAATCATTTTCATTGAAGGTAAATGCTAATCATGAGGTAAGGCACCAAATTGTCACTAGTGATGGACCTATTGTTTTTAGCAAGCCAAGAAGATTAGATCCAAAGAAGCTGCAAGTTGCTAAACAAAAATTTCAGAGCATGCTTAACAATGGAATTATTCGAGTTGTTTCCAGTTCACAATGGGTAAGCCCTTTACACTTGATGACGAAGAAAAATGGACAATGGAGAGTATGTGGAGACTATAGAAGATTTAATGACAGGACACTACCGATAGATACCCCATTCTGAGGATAGAGGACGTAAGTCAGATTCTTCTAAATAAAACAATTTTCTAAAAGTTAGATCCTTGCCAAGCTTATTATGAAATACCTATTAATGTAGTAGATAAACAAAAACAGCCCTTATTACGCCTTTTAGACTATATGAATTTAATCTAATGCCATTCGGACTGTGCAATGCACCTAGTACGTTCCAATGTTTTATTAATGAAGAGGGCTGGATTTTTGTTTCCCATATTTGGATGATATACTCATTGCCTCTGCAAATGCTGAAGAACATAATCATCACTTATCACAAGTCTTTCAACGACTCAGCCATTACGGTCTCCGGATAAACTTTAGTAAATCAGAGTTTGGCATGGAAAATATAATTCTTTTTGGTTACCTTGATTGATTGACTTATCAAACGCCATAAACGTCTTTGTTATAGTGGATCGCGCAAGGGCAAGTTTGGAAAAGCCATATGAAGGCCCATTTGTTGTCATTCGACAAGCAGAGAAGTACTACTCAATTTAGACATCAAGGGTAAAGAAGTAAATGTGTCGCTTGACCAATTAAAGCCAGTGCATCTGTTGTGTGATGACAGCGACTCAGCATCAGAGCAATATATTGGACCACCAACTGATGAACCGGAGGATCATGTGCAGCCTAAAGCAGCTTTGAAGAAGACGCGTTCAGGAAGAGCAGTGCATTTTCCTTTGCCATTTCTAACGCGAATAACGTAACAAAGTTACTAAAGGGAGAGTAATGTGGTGGCACCACCCGCAAGAGATTATTTTATATTTTTAGTGTTTCTTAAAATGTAGTATTTTAAAATCAAAAGTATAATAAATTTAACTTGTTAATTATATTATAAATGTATCTTTTATTGTTTGGTTGGTACATATAGAGTTCGCCAAAAACAACACGTGTGTAAACAATGTCGATCACAGTGTAAGTCATTCATTTTGTTCTTTCCTCAATAAAAGTTATAAGTTAAAAAGTGTTGTTTTGTGTAAAAACCACCACAGTATCATCATTTTCCTACTAGTACCAATAAGGTTTCATTGCCAATTACAAGTTGGGAACCACTGGTCTAGACAGAAGTGATTAGTAAGATGATGGATCAGGAAGGGGTGTTTTTTCTGATAATAAATAGAAAGGACGTTCGACATTTTTTCGGGATGGTGTTGTGCTAATAATAATACCAGAAGGGTTCCATTCCACCTTATATATATAAGAGGCATCAGCTGGAAATTTGAATATGAAGTAAGTTCTTATGTCGGCATGTCATACTTGATAAGAGGTCATGCAAAAAGAACCGCCTCGCCTGGGTCATTGAACGTGGCGGCTAAACGTAATATAAGTACATATATATACATAGACACCAACGAGAACCAAGGGCTCACCAAAAAACCCTGATCAAGACTAGGGACCGCAGTAAATAACCGAGGCCACTTTGAAGTAAAGATAAGAAGGACACCTGCGTACCTCTCGGCCAGGCCTATTCTCTAGGACATAGAGAACTGGCCCGGGGCCAAAGGCGATGACCTCTGTTAAAGAAGAAAGCCGCCTCAGGTCAAATTAAGAGAGTTGCCACCCCACGAGGACCGAAAGGCCAATAACCTGCCCACTCCCTCTTGATGATAAATAAAAGAGAGTGGAAGCATAAATGGACTCGTGAGAAAAACGGAGATCGGAAGTGGGGAGGAATAAGAAGTAGAGGGGAGAAAAGGAGTAAAAAGAGCAGTAGGAGAGTTGAAGACATCAGTGGAGGATCAGCCGATCAGTTGAGAGGGAGTCGTAGATCAGCCGATCAGAGGAGGAGCAGTCTTGAGAGAAACAGGAGTGGAAGACCAGTTGGAGGAAGTCACACATCGCAGGGACCCAGCGGAGGCTACCGGCACCGGAGTGACGCGGGATCAAAGTTCCGCTTCGCCACTACTGACGGGCGCATTAAAATAAGACCTTTCAGTTATAATTTGAATGGCAATGATGAAATTGATAAACTTAAGAATCAGTATAAATAACAAACTGATACTTGAAATACAAACAGATCCCAACTGGTACTTCTCAATTCATAACATAATAATTAAAGTTTAATAGATCTACCACGCCCTCTCAGAATATTATTCTTGATTATGTATATATGATTGTAAATATAAAATAAGCAACCAAGACTTTACTTTATAATTTAGAATCCCTGCATACCACATGTTGCGGCCAACATATGGTCCTCAAATCGATAATTGAAACATATGATTTTTATAACGTCAAAAACAAAACAACTTCTCTCTATTGTTTTTTATTATGAAAATAGACAACTTCTTAACGTCTCACTGCATACACATGTCTTCTCCATTTTCTCCTCACTACGTACTCGTTTGCCAGCACTCTGGTCATCTTCGCCAGCTAAATCATCTTAGCCACGGCGGGCGGACTTCTTCTACTTCGGGGGGACGTGCGTCCTTTTGTCGATCTACTTCCACGAGAATATCCATTCAGAACAGCCACAACCGGGGTCCCACCAATCACCGGTGATATTAGACTTTTTCTCTTCCTTTTGTTCAATTAATTTTATTTTGTAATAGTATTAAGCTTTCTTTTTTTTTTTTT